>NC_083423.1:7912860-8212860 GCF_020745735.1 Hemiscyllium ocellatum
TCCTTGGTTCAGGTCTGTAAGTTTTAATGTAATTAGCGAAGAACTAAATGCAGTGAACAGATAGAGGAGGCATTGAATTCAAAAAAGGTCATTTGGCCAATTTTGTCTGTCTTAGCCCTTTGCTGGATCAATGAACATATTCATTCTAATTCTCCAGTCTCCCCAAAGCCTTGTATCCAATTTTCCTTACAAGGAAAAACCAATCCATCAACACAGAGAAAAATTACATTGAGTTAGATCAACCATGTTCCAGTTATGTCAGTTCAACAGGCTGATCAGCCTACTTATGCTTCTATTTCCTATATACCTACATCTTTGCTTGAAACATTAGCTGTGGCAACAATACTTTAACAATGTGCTGAGTGAAAAGAGTTTTCTTGATGCCTGTCCTCATTATTTTAGTGAACTAGCTAAATTGGTATGATCCAACTTCGTACATGCCTTTTCATACTTTCAATCACATGGTTCATTTAACCAGGGATCTTTAGTGCAGATTAAGGAGAAAGCAAGTATAAAATTAACAAAGAAAAAAAATTGGGAAATCTTTTCTACCAGATTTGTGGAATTCACTCTCAGTTACAGTGGTTAATGCTACATAGATGAATGGCTGTGTAAAAGGAGCTATAAGATTGTTAGATACAGAATGACGATAAATAAAAAGGTAAGTTAACAACGTTACATGCAGTGTTACATCACAGCCTGTTGGCCATTTGTTTATCCAACATGCTTTCTTTGGACGTTACCATCAAAATGTGTTTGACTTAATACATTGAAAAATTCTGTTGTATTTCACAACAGCCCAACTTCTGACTTATCTGTGTCTCTCCCATTCCAAAGTTGCATGCTCTGGCAGGAACTGTCCTATAACAGGAGAGAGAGAGAAAGAAAGAGAAAGAGAACAGCAGGTCAGGCAGCATCCAAGGAGCAGCCCTTCCAGATGAAGGGCTTACACCTGAAATGTTGATTCTCCTGTTCCTCTAATGTTGCGTGACCAGCTGTGCTTTTCCAGGGCCACACTTTTCAACGCTAACTCTCCAGCATCTGCAGTCCTCACTTTCTCCTGATGTTCGCAAATGCACACCCACAACTGTATTCAGATAAAGAAGTGCTATCTTTGAGGGAGAGAGTGGTGGGCTATTATTTGGGCTGGCTGCAGACCAATGTTGAACACTTGGTACAAGGAGAGCATGTGGTGCTTTTTCAGCCTGAGACTGTAATAAACATGAGGAGCAGGAGTAGTCTACATGAGCTGCACCATCATTCAATAAGAGCATAGCTGGTCTAATTACCCTACATTCCCAATCTTCCTGGAAGAATCCTAATCCACATATTTAAAGAGTTATCTGTGTTTTGCTTCTCACCCAGTGTTGGAATTGTATCAGGCAGACTTTAGATACCAAACAGGGGAAGAAAATGTCCTCTACCATTTTCAGCTGCAGGTTTTTTCAAGCGTGAAGCAGGCAGCTAACAGCTGAAAATAACCCTTGATATCTCTGTGGTTAAAGCAGCTTGCTCTATTAATCATTTAAAGGTTAGGTCCTGATTGATGAGGGAACTGTAGAAGAGTAACTTATTATGAAATCTATTTCATTATCTCAAAAACATACAGTTACTAAGAAAACAAGACAAAATAGAAATCAGTTTACAGACAATTAAATATAGCATTGATGAAGACAATATTGTACAACTAATGTGGTGGTGTGGAGTCTGTGTTAAAAAAAGCTATGCAGGGAGCTGGATTGGACTGTTAAAGGAGCTACCTACATAAAAATGACCATACTTAGCAGTTTAGAGAATTGTACTGAGATATTCTGTGAAAATTGTGCTGCAAATGAAAGTTCTTTAATTTTAATATTAACCCAAATATAGTTATGTTTCAAAATCAAAATGTGAACTGAATAAATGCTTTGCATGGTCATTCTGAGACACTCTCTGATATCCCATTACAGGTGCTCCCCAATTTAAAAACTTCTGAACACTCATATGTACGAACAAAATCTCATTAATATTAATTTTAAAGGTCCAACAAGCAAACATTTTCTTGTACATATGAGCAGCTATTTTATATCCTATTGTACTCTGACTTGCTCACAAATCAAACACATTTAAGAACGGAACCCATTCAAAAGCCGGAAACTGCCTGTATTATAGGATGGGTTTGTTAGCAAAATTGCTTCATTAGTAAAATAATTTTTGTGGTAGTTTCTAAGATTAACACAACTGAGAGTGCATTGGAAGACTGAAGTCACGGCTCCCACACTGCTTAGGGAGATGGCTCAGTCACCCATGACTGAATTCATTAGCTCATTGATGTCATAGATAGGAGAACAATGTACATGATCCTAAGGACAGAAAAAAATTAATCACTAAATTATAGGTTTTGTGACGGCATGGTAGGGCTCCTACCTTGAAGTCAGGGTTCACCACCAGTCTGCCCTGGAAGTAGGTCATAAAATCACTTAACAGATTGATTAAAAATAACTAGGTCCCTATCCTCGACTTTGGTAGGAAAGAATTACAAATGATATGATTAAATTTTAGTTCAGTCCATTTATAGTTTTGGATGTAATACTCAATTAAACTTGCAGTCTTAACTTGTAATGAGATAACAATCATAGCACATACAATTGCTCAAATTCATTGAAAATGCATATTTGCATCTCAGTTTTAAAGTTATAAAATATTAATTTCAATGAGGGATTGACGGAAAAAATGAAAGCTTAACACTATCTCATTTGTTTCAATTTTTATTAAGACATCTTGCAACATAAAAAGGGTGATGTTAAAACCAAAATATAGCTCTGAATAAAGGTTTTATTTATTTACATGAAAACGTATATACAGAATACGCTCTTCAACTTGTTGGGCCAGTCACTTCATTGTGCAGACAAGCAGAAAACAAATCAAGGAACATAGCGAAACAGCATTTCAAACAAGAAAATTCAAATTAGTTTGCACGCTAAAAGAATATCTGCTTTGAGCTCAGTACCAATTGTAAGGAAGCAAGATATGCAAATTCAGGACTCTAAATTTTCTATTCCAACTTATTTCAATACTTACGTTAATAAGCCCAGCATTGCAACAACGTTGGTTAGAAAATTCAGACTTCCATCCCAGAAGCAACAACAGAATAGTATTCAAGGAATGCATCACAAGGATTTTACTAATTAGTTCCTTCCCTCAAAATGCATTCACTTCAGTTAAAAAAAAACTTATATTTGTAGGTGATACATAAATAAGACGGTTGTTCAAAACAAACACCGTTTCTCAGTGATGAACAGTATCACTTTCAGTTACAATCTCCAAGTGATAAATATTTTGATGACCCAATAGCATTGTTCAAGCCAAAACCATTTTTTTGGCATAAAAGAACATTGAACAACCCAGTACTTCCTGGTGAATTTCTGAGGTATGAAAAAGTACGGAGGCTGCAACTGATCATATAGCCTGTAATCTACCCAAGATAATTTAACAGAAAGTTGTCAGCAACATGTGTCCTAATACACAGCATACATGCATTGAAAGGGGTGGGAGAAGGGCTGCCTGTTAACTATTCAGGTCAAAAATCAAACAACACCCAGTCCAACTCTGGCATTTCCACATCATTGTAACTACTTATTTGGTCACTGCTAATTTGAAGACCCTAGCGCACGGCACTAACTGCACAAATAATCAAGATAAAATGTATTAGTTTTAATCTAAGCTTAAAGAGTGATTGGACAATTTAAACATGAATTTGCATCTTTATATTAAAACTGTTCCCTCATACAAATGCTGCATATTTTGTTTTGCACACCTCGATTGCCTTTGAGACCTTTATTGTTCCGTGCCAAAAAAACATAGCTAACCTGACATAAAACCACATTACTAACAATTGGCATTGTTTCAGAAAAGACTCTATCACACCACTACAACTGCATGTTGCAGTTCGAGTAATGACTTACATCTCAGTTTACTAAGTTTCTTGTTTTTACATCTATGCATTGATAATTTTTGTAATCATCAAATTGCAAAAATAGCCAGTGTTTGTGCTTACTTGTGAATAGTTAAATTTTTGTGCCCTTGGTTCTGTCAGTTGGTTTCGTTAGAAAGAGAACATTAATACTTCCCATTTACAAATAATCTTAAATTCCAACCAGCTGAATATACACATTAGTAATAAAAGGTGTCTTAGAAAACACAAATGAGCCCATTCATAGCTTAGAAACTGGGCCTGAAAGAGTAACTGTAGTAATTCTTTGGTGTTTTATTTGTTTTTTTTAGAAAAAGATAGTATCCACTATACTGGTATACAAGGAATCACTACTGAAAAGTACACAACATTTTCTATAATATATCACAATCTTTTGACAAGTTTTTGAAACAGATTTACTGAAAGTACAATCAACTAAATGTAATAGCATCAAAATAGGTCAGTTTTTTTTTCTGGGTTTCTTAGCTGTACAAACATTAGATTCTGGCAAAGAAACTAATGTATTTTAATGAACTAAACAATCTTCAGAAAACATATACATGATACTTAAAGGCTGTAACGTCAATAGCGCAGGGTTAATTCTTCAAAATATATACAAAATTTATAAACAATGAATTGTTTAACAAAGCAATATATTGTCCTTCAGAAATTAAGCAGCAACAGCAATATTTATTACAGTTTTATTAAGCATAACATGCAAGATAACCAATTACAATGCACAGCTCCACATATTACCTCAGTGTCATCTGCACATCATTCTACTGATCTGGGAAAAAACACTGATATATGTACTCTGTTTAAAAAATACAACAACAGAACACCATATACACATTAAAATGGAATGTGCAAT
This sequence comes from Hemiscyllium ocellatum, assembly GCF_020745735.1. Lineage (NCBI taxonomy): Eukaryota > Metazoa > Chordata > Chondrichthyes > Orectolobiformes > Hemiscylliidae > Hemiscyllium > Hemiscyllium ocellatum. The sequence continues at coordinate 7,917,684 of NC_083423.1, forward strand.
TCTCCTACCCCAAATACAGAAGTAAGATAAACAAAATGCAATAATTGCTCTGCAGCAACATGTACATCAAAACCTTTAATACCAATGGGGTGAAATTCAACTTTGGTAGGGCATAAATTGGGTAGTATTTGATTGGACAGCCATAATACACTTGCCTACTTACTCTTTCCATTTGATGTAATGGAAAACTCGTGATCCACTGCCACCCATTTCATGTTCTCACTGAAGTTGAATTTAATCAAATCTTCCGAGTCTTCCAAGTGTTCCAAATATTCCTGAATATAGCTTGCATAGTGGTGTTGACTTTAACCTCGTGAAACTCCAGCTAATTAATTTGCTGATAGTAATTGACGTAATGATTTCGGATATTTTCCTATTCTGATATAGAAAAACATTGTGGCAGAATGCTATCACTGAGCTGAATGACAACAGAGGAAAGTCAGACATTACACTTTATATTAGTAAGGAATAAAGTCATTTGATTTTTATCCTGTTTCAATTTACAGTAACAATACTCTTTCTTAGTATCGGTTTTGTTAAATACAGATAAAAATCACTTTGCCAGCTTTTTAACCGTGTTTACACCTTCAATATAGTGAATAGGGCCCATTTCACATAATTCCCGAGGAATCCAACATCACATCTCCAGACAATCTTACTAATGTCATTCTAATACAGGCACAAGGTTTGCTGAGGCACTTCTATAGGCAAATAGCAGTCCCAATAGATGTGATACCAGCAGGCAACAGAGAGCTTTACAGCTATGAAATTGCTTATGGTCTTAATAAAATTATTGTACACACTGAGACAAGGAATATATTAAAGTACAAAGTTCCATTGCTACTGACTCCTTAATAATAGCTCCCTTCTGTACAGCTGTTTCATGTATTTTCAATGTGAATTCTTCCGTAAGAAAATGTACATTTTAAAATTAAATATTGCAAAGACTGCAGTTTGATAGCTATAGAGATCATTGCTAAAGTTTGTTTCAATGTTATTAAGAATCAAGCTGAATAGTTTAAAGCCTTTTCTCCATATTTTGCCTTGAATTTTTTTAAACAAAGCAAACTTAAAAAGCATGTTCACTTCCAAACATTTTTGTTTCTGTACATTCAGACAAAGTAATCGGGGTAAGCATCATCTGTACTCAAAGCCATATCTAGGCGTGACTGGTTTACTGAACACTAAGACACCAACTTTTTATTAGTGTAGGATAATAAAATTTGTCAGAGATTGCAAAAATGAGTTCATTATAAAAGTAAAGTACTGTTTAATAAACGTAAATTTTTATATGTGGGAAACAACAAAGAACTGATCTCACGCTATTTTAATTATAATATTATGTTTTAGAAATAGAAAACATATTTGTCACTCAAAGCTCCTCACAAAAGATTTTATTATAAGTGAATAAAATGACTGGTTACTAGTACTCCCCACATATGCTTTTATTTTTATATTTTAATATCCAGAAAGACAGTAATAAGGAAGTTTAACATTAGATTTTCAAAATTGTACTTCTAAAGAATTCACACAGAAAATGCATGTGTAATGTGATTTTACTACATAAAAAGTGTCTGGTACCACGAAACAGAATTTAATGTTTAAAGATTCGGTTTTTCATTCTTTTGTTCCTCACTTTGTTGTCCTCTTGAACTTTTTAACCCAAAGATTTGTTTCCACGTCACTGAAAGGGAAGCAATAGGTCACACTGAATTTCTGCAATTTATGGCAAGTCTGCATGAGACACACTGGAACATGGGGCCACCTCTCTCCAGTCTGCCAATTAATATCTTCAAATCAACCATATAGTTGCTCACTTTAAAATGAACTAGTAAGGTTCCTGCACTGATTTACACAGAAACACCAAATGCATCTTTGAATGCACACAATTATGTGTACATTGTAAATGGCATACATAGAGAATTGGATGAGCAGATTACCTAAAATATCTAGTAACATTGACTCTTAATTAACTTTTATGACAGCAAATATCTTTGATTAGAAAGAATTATGGTTCAACATTGCACACTTCAATAATCTGCCACTGCTGCACTTAGGTAAGAGGTGTCAAGTGCCTTCAATATTAAATGGTGGAGAAATTTGAAGTCTAGAATTTCTTTTTAAAATTGAGTTCTTATGGAACTGCAAAAGTGTAGTTTGCACAATAGCTGTCATTGTTAAAAAAAAATCCTTTTTAATTTTTTTTGTATGAGAAAAAGATTTGGAAAACAGATTGCTGGAAGAAAAATAATGTCTGAACATTCGATGCATAAAATGCATCACAATTTAATTATAATAAATTATGAATTAGTCTACAGAGTAAATACGTTCCAAACATTTCAGATTCGCTGCACTCTAAATGGCAACTCTCAGTATGAAGCATGGATATATTGTGACAATATCTTCAGGAGCTTAATAACATTTAATGTGCAGATGAAATGATCAAATCTAGATACTCTGGAAAGCACATTTTTAAATTGGGGTTTTTAGTCCATTAAAGGATGATGTAAAATTGTAGCTGTCTTGCATCAATTTTGATATTCTACTGTGCTATGTTGACTCACTAGATTATGATGCATGTTGGTACGAAATAGTTAGGTGTAAGAAAATATGACAATGCTCTTCACAAAGCTTGTTTCAGTTCCCAAAAAAGTCCCATCATTAGCAAGTATGATCTCTCTAATAAGTAGCTTTAAAATAAACATTGCTGTAAATTGTCCAGAACCTGTGGTGTTCCACCAAAATATGATTCAAAAATTCAATCAAATGATTTAATTCATCCCAAATGTCTACCACAAAACAGATTTTCTCTTTTAGATGTAGGAGTTGAAAGTAATTTTGTGAAATTTGTTTGACAGCATATATTTTTAAAAAATCACTGCAGTGTCATTTGAAAACAACTCAACACCTGTACATTGCAGTGTAGTCACTTAAAAAGTTGTCAGTATTCAACTTTCAAACAGTTGAAATGAGAATGGTAGATCACAATGTCCTCCTCAAACCCGGCTTTCCTTCCTTTATGTAAAATCATGTACAACTTTTCAATTTTCTTTGGGATAATTTATATTGTGCCAGTATTGGAACCTCATCATTTTAAGATAATATTCATTCAAAGCATTCCTGCAGGGAAGTGTTACACTCAATTCTGGTTTATAATATTCTGTTCCAGCTAATTGAAGATAGTGCTGATCTATTTAAACTTCAGGGAGCCTGAACTGAAGTATTTTTTTGGGCTGCAAATGGCCACAGGTTTAAAGAAATCTGCACAATAATGGGCAGCACAATTACTTTGTCATGCTGTCTTGTTCCCAATTCTAAATTAAACAGCACAGTATCACGGTAGTTAAACATTCTCCTTATAATTCATGATAACATTCAAAAATCAACTGGCAAAATATAAAACACAACCAAATCAAAATGAACTGGAGTATTGTATGGAAAGATTGTTCAACTGACAAGCACAGCACATTGATGGACTGTTGTCAGAAGTATATTCAGTACCTCCAGGCCCAGGCTTGTTTATTCTCTGTTGATTCCAATGTGAACGTGCTATCAATCTTAAGATAATCAGGGCTTCAAGCATGAAGATTCAGCAAATCTCAAAAGCCTTTTAAATGACAAATCTTCACATTTATAGCTGCTGTTATCATTTTGTAATCCTTATTTACATTTCTCTTTTCCATCCAAATCTGAAGTAGTCCACATGTGATTGTGTTTTCATGACTTGCCCATCAGTGTTTGATTCTGTTCAAATATGCGTAGCATCCATCTTGACGTAAAAGGGGCCCTTTTGCAGCTATATTAACAACTTACTTCATTTTGATCATATCACTCAATGTGAGCAGCAAATAAAGACTCACTAAGTTTACTTCACAGCATTTCCCTAGCTGGCAAGTTATCAGACGAATATCTGTCCATTGCGTCAAAGCTGAACACCTTGGTCCAGTGCTCATTTTGGAACAATTCTGGGCAAAATATGTTAAAATGAATCACGACAAATTAAGTCAGTTAGCATACTGTGCATAGAAAGCAATTTTCACTCTTTCAATGTGATGACATAATTTGATAGCAGGGCCGAGTTTAAGCTCCATACATTCCTGGACTGTTGGCAGTGTCAACAGTAGTAGTGCTTGGCCATCAATGTCCTGTGGGATAGATAAAAATAAATAAATACTTCAATAATCCTCTGAAGGAAGAATATTGAAGCTGGTAAACAGCAAAACAATTCATCAGCCAAGCCTTTTGCTGTAAACTTACAATAAATTTTATTCTTAATCCATTTTATTTACACTTGGAAATATTGGCCAACATCTCTAACCAACCAGGAAATATATTCTGCATCATGAACAGAACCCCCACACTGAAAAATAACATATTGAACTTCCCTCCTGGATTCTATCCAGCGAATAAGAATTTTAGTTCTGAAAAAGGCATAGTAATCCCTATTTGATTGTATTTGCATTGGTTAATGTGATATTTTAGTCATCATGCTGCTGTCATATAAAATAACTAGATTAACTTACCTTGCTTTATCTGATAGTACAGCACATATGATTACAGCCAGAGAATCAATGTATATTTATTTTGGCTCGCTCTTACATTTTTGAAAGTAAGTTTATGCTGGTTCTGTGAACACCGCATTGTCATACTTGAAAAACAGAACATGATGTGCTACTAAACAAACATAGAGACTTCCTAAAATCACCTCTCTGCCAGAAACAGAGGATGGGGTGATGCAAGCTTAGGTTTCTGGTTACTATAACAAGAACAGAAGGGAAATTATTGATGCACGACACTTCTGGGAACTAGATTTTATTGATTTACACATATTGTAAAGATGTTTCAGATCAAGAGTTAGTTAAACAAGATCAACATTTAAATCAAGTGAATGCATCGAAAAAATATGTGGTAAGTGCTTTATTAGCGCTATTCAGCTTGCTGTCCAATGTTAAAAGAAAACACATGTTCTGTCATTAACAGGAATAGAAAACCTCTCAATGTTAGAATGTTAAAGCCTATTAAACCTTGTTAATGATCCATCGTTAACTGATGCCATTTTAAATTGTAAGACAGGTAAACCACCATTTAATGCATCTTTTAATGAAAAAAACGTTTTAAGTATCAGCATCATAGAATGATAACAATTTGGTGCTCAGGGAGGCTATTCTGCCCATTGAGTCTATGCCAGTGATTCAGGCTAATCCCACTTTCCAGTTCTTGGTCCATAGCTGGTTACATCATTTCAAGTCCATATTTGAATACTTTGAATGCAATAAAAATGACTCCCACTAACATGTTTTCAGCTAGTGAATTCCACACTCACCATAGTTTGGGTGACCCAAAAAAATCTCTTAACTCCCTCATATCATTATTCTAAACCTATGCCCCCTGGTTACTGACTGTCGTGTTAGGGGATGGAGATACTTTCTTCACTTATCATAATACTGTTCACATCAATAAAATGTTCCCCCAGCCTTCACTACTCCAAATATCTCCAGCTTATCTAATGTTTCCTTGTCTCCAGACTGAATTCCATTTGCTATTTTCTTCCAATTTGATCAGTCCATTAATATAGTACTGCAATCAAATCTTCCTTTCTCATTATCAACTAAAAATATCATTTTAGTATCTTTTCCAAATTTCTTAATCACATATTTAAATTTATTGATACACGACAATAAAAAGCAAGGGACGTCATACTGAGCCTTGTAGACTCCCACTGAAATCAACCTCCAGTAAAACACTTATTGACCATTGCCCTTTACTTCCCGTCACAGAATTTTGGATTTAGACATGTACTTTTCCTTGGGTCCCATGAATTTTTACTTTTTTGACCAGGTAGATATTTGGGTATATGTCAAAACGCTTGCTAAAATTCATGGAGGTGACAAATGTGCTTCATCAACCAGGAGAAAGTGAGGACTGCAGATGCTGGAGATCAGAGCTGAAAATGTGTTGTTGGAAAAGCGCAGCAGGTCAGGCAGCATCCAAGGAGCAGGAGAATCGACGTTTTGGGCATGAAGGGCTCACGCCCGAAACGTCGATTCTCCTGCTCCTTGGATGCTGCCTGACCTGCTGCGCTTTTCCAATAACACATTTTCAGCTCTAATCTTCATCAACCCTCCATGTTACCTCACAAAATTCAGTGAAGTGAATTAAACATGACCTGCCTAGTAAATCCATGCTGGTCTTCCTTGATTAATCCATGCGATAGGATTTGGTTTAGAGTTCTGAACTGGTGATTGATGCAATCCCTCAGATTGTTTTTTCAATATTTTCACCATTGCCTAAAAATGGATATAGAGTCATAGAGATGTACAGCACGAAACAGACCCTTTGGCCCAACTCATCCATTTCAACAGATATCCTAAATTAATCTAGTCCCATTTGCCAGCACTTGGCCCATATCCCTCTAAACTCTTCCTATTCATATACCCATCCAGATGCCTTTTAAATGTCGTAATTGTACCAGCCTCCACCACCTCCTCTGGCAGCTCATTCCATGAACACATCAGGTTGTGCGTGTAAAAGTTGTCCCTTAGGTTCCTTTTACAAGAGTTGTTGCAGTTTCAGTATACAACTCCAATTATACATACATTTATGACATTCGTTGGATATCTGAAAATTAACTGTGGCACTTCCTCATGATTGCAGTTTCCCCCCAGAATTTATTGCAATTTACTTCTCAAAGTACTCAATGACAGTACCAATATTCAGGAGAGATGCTTCTACTATGCCAACGTACCACTGAACTTGCCACTGAAGATGCAATAACTGAGGGTTTTCACCCAGTCAGAATGCACAGTAGACAATTATGAAAGTGTGGTATAACTCATGTGCTGGGCTCCTTTAAACTATCAACATCACTTGCCGATGTCATGTGTCAAGTTCATCAACAGCAACTTAAACTTGCCTTCTCTACTGTCCTTCAAGTTTCAGGTTTTCTCTCAGCAATTCTCACTCAGCATTACAAGTGCTGCATAGTGAGAATACAATTTTTTTATTTCTTTTTCCAAAAAATGGGAGATTAAATCTGCTTTCAACAGAAGTACAAAGGATGCTACTTAGTGGAATAATGTATATAAAGTATATTCCTGTTCCTCTTTAGATACTCATATATGAAAATTATGACCAACGTTTGCTGGGTTCCATTTGATCTGTGCCACTCATCACAAAGCAATTTTAAATACAGGTAAATTCGTGGATGGAGACTTATTCATAGTCCTAACAACTTGTACTGATCACATTCTATTGATAAGAACGAAAATCATTTGATAGTGTAGAAGTACAGTGCTTTAACACGGAGTTAATAAAGCTCTGTATTAAAGCTCTCCCCCATGAACATTGTGAAGGTCTCTTGTAATGACCATTAGAACTTTAATTTATTTTTATTTGGTCTGTCCAAACAGCATAACTGTTGATAAAATCCATTTTGTTTCTAACAATGGTGAACAGAGCAGGAATATTTTTTAAAAAATGTATTCATGACATGTGGGCATCACTGGCTAGACTAGCATTTTTGTCCATCGCTAATTGCCTGGAGGGCAGTTAAGAGTGAACCACATTGCAGTGGAGCTGGAGTCACAGGTAGGCAAGACCACATAAGGATGGCAGATTCCTTTTGCCTAAAACACACTAGTGAGCCAGATGGGTCTTTAATAATAATTGACAATGGATACATGGTTTCCAATAGACGAGCTCTCTGATTATTCCTGATTCCATGACTTTCCACGGTCAGTTTCAAATCCACATCCTCAGAACATTACCTTGGGGCTTTGGATTATTAGTTCAAGGACAGTGCCAGTAAGCTACTGGCTCTTTCTGACCAGTTATTTAATTCTGATTTTTGAGTGATTTTGAGTGAGTAATGGTTTGATCAACAAATCTGAGAGCAATAATTATATTTATACTTTAACTGTCATTTGCAGAAACAGATTCTGCCTGTTATTTTACTAAATAGCTTTAATGATGTTGGAACACTGCAAATGTAAATAGTCTCTTTACACCTAATGATCACATTTCAGAATGAAGTTTTCAGTGGATTAAATGATCATCCAGGCTATATTAACTTTCACAGTTACAACATGTTTATGACAGATTTACTCAGAGAAATCAAGGACTGTGGTAAACAATAACAGCTTTCTAAAAACGTCACACCTGGCACATCCTTGGAAAACAAATCTTTAGATGGACTCTTTCAGGTTGATTTTAATTTCGGAAGACGCAGGTGTAACAGATTAAAGGCAGATGATGGAGATATAAAGTTAAAATCACACAACACAGGTTACAGTCCAACAGGTTTAATTGGAAGCACACTAGCTTTTAGAGAGATGCTCCTTCATCAGGTGATAGTGGAGGGCTCGATCGTAACACAGAATTTATAGCAAAATATTTGCAGTGTGATGTAACTGAAATTATACATTGAAAAATTGATTGTCTGTTAAGCCTTTCATCTGTTAGAATACAGTGATAGTTTTTTTTGTGGGGTGAATTTGTACTTGCAGAGATACATTGCACTTTGCGCAAAAACTGCATACATTCATGTAGAACTCTGAGCTCAAAAACTGCATGCATTTATGCAAAACTCTGTTATCTCACTTTTTAGGTTAGAATCAAACTAAATATCAGGTCATAGGCAGAGAACACAGGGGGCTAACACCTTCAACATATTGTCTAGCTATCACCATGTTAACAGCTAATCCGAGAATGCAACTTAAAAAAAAAAGTTTTGTGATTTACACATGAAAGAAGTGAAACTATCATTGCATTCTAACAGATGAAAGGCTTAACAGACAATCAATTTTTCAATGTATAATTTCAGTTACATCACACTGCAAGTTTTTGCTATAAATTCTGTATTATGATCGAGCCCTCCACTATCACCTGATGAAGGAGCATCGTTCCGAAAGCTAGTGTGCTTCCAATTAAACCTGTTGGACTATAACCTGGTGTTGTGAGATTTTTAAACTTTGTACACCCCAGTTCAACACCGGCATCTCCAAATGATGGAGATATAGGAATTGTTAGACAAACAAGCCAAGGTCTGTCTAGTTCACTCTCTGCCTTTCTGGTAATTGTACTGTACAGAGATATTAAAACTATTGGCTAATGATAACAATCAATCAGAAGTCTAAAATGGATCTAGAAAGGCAGTGAATAACTGTTGGAACTGTAATTACCATTTTCTCTTATGCATGCCACTCATTTACCACATCATGACTCAAATTACAGACATCCTAAAATGTTATCTTATGACAGAATCACTCAAATTAGAATTAGATAACATTTCCATCGAACTATTTCCACCATCTCCCATGAGATGTGTACCATATATTGACCATTTGGCCACTGAAATACTGGGCTGACATTTCCTGGTATTGGTCAGGAAAATAGGATAAAGCCATATCAATGGCTTCTTGACACATTCCCAATGGGATGTTTTCCCAGGGTAGATGGGTAGTGGATCCAATTACTATGAGGAAGACCCCAATTAGGTCCAATTTTACAGAATTTCTGGGATGTGGAGTGACTCTTCCTCATGTTGCTGATGCTACAGGCTGAGAGAAAGCCACAGGGGCTGGAGGCTGCATGCTCCAAATGGGGCTATGGGTAGGTACTAACAATTGTGCTAAAGACTTGTGTTCTAGAATTTGCAGCTCCCAAACCAAGCTATACCAGTACACCTACAACACTGGCATCTACAAACAATGTAGAAAATTGCCTAGGTTTGTCCTGTACACAAAAAGCAGCTCAAATCCAATCCAGTCAATTACCATCCCATCAGTCTACTCTCCATCATCAGTAAAGTGATGGACAGTATCATCAACAGGGCTGTCAAGCAGCACCTGCTCAGTAGCGCCCAGTTTGATTTCGCCAAGGCCTCTTTGTCTTGGTCTCACTACAGCCTTGATCTCAGCGTGATCAAAAAGAACAGAATTTCCGAGGTGAGGTGCGAATGACATTCCTTGATACCAAGGCTGAATTTGACTCAGCGTGGCATCAAGGAGTCCTAGCAAAACTCAAATCAAATAGAATAGAAGGCCAAATGCTCTGCTGGTTGGAAGCATACCTGATGCATAGGAAAATGGTTGTGGTTGTTGAAGGTCAGTCATTGCAGCTCCAGGCCATCCCTGCAAGAGTCCCTGAGAATAGCGTTGATGGTGCATCCATGTTCAGCTGCTTCATCAATGACCTTCCTTCTGTAGTAGGTCAGAAGTGGGGATGTTTGCCAATGGTTGCCCAATGTTCTGACTCTTCAGAAATCAAATCAGTCCATGTTCAAATGTTACATGATCTGGATAATATCCAGGCTAGGGCTCACAAGTAGCAAGTAGCATTTGTGCCACACAAATGCCAGGCAGTGACCATTTCAAGTAAAAGACAAACTAATCACTGTCTCTTGACATTCAATGGTATTACTATCACTGAATATCCAGCAAACAACATCCAGTCATACCATTGACCAGAAGCTCAATTGTTCACACGATATGAATATAGTGGCTACAAAGGTACGTTATTGGCCAGGAATCCTGCAGTGAGTAATTTACCTTCCGACTCCTCAAATCCTGAACACGATCTCCAAAGCACAAGTCAGGAGTGTGATAGAATATACCCAACTTGTCTGGACCGGTGTAACTCCCATGACACTCAGAAGTTTGACATCATTCAAAGACAAAGAAGCCTAAATGATTGGTACCACATCATAAGCATCCATTCCCTCCACTACCCATGCTCAGTAGCAGCAGTCTGTATTACCTACAAAAGGCATTGCGAAAATTCACCAAGAATCCTCAGATAGCACCTTCCAAACCCTTGCCTGGTTCCATCTTGGAGTTGAAAAATGTGACACTGGAAAAGCACAGCAGGTCAGGCAGCAGAAGAGTTGATGTTTTGAGCTTAAGCTCTTCATCAGGCCCAACCCTAGCCCATCATTCCTGATGAAGGATTTATGTCTGAAATGTCGATTCTCCTGCCCCTCAGATACTGCCTGACCTGCTATGCGTTTCCAGCACCACACATTTTGACTGACTCTCCAGCATTTGCATTCCTCACTTTCTCCATCTAGAAGGACAAGGGCAGCAGATACATGGAGACACCATCAACTGCAGGTTTGCCTCCAGGTCACTCACCACTTGGCTTGGAAATATATCACCATTCCTTCAGTGTCACTGGGTCAAAATTCTGGACTCTCCTCCCTAAGAAGGTAGTGGGTCTAGCTACAGCATAATGGACTCCACCAGTTCAAGAAGGCAACTCACCACTACCTTCTCAACAACAACTAGGGATGGCCAATAAATGCTGGCCTAGCCAGCAATACCCGTGCCCCATGAACAAATTTTAAAAAGATGGCAAATTAACAGGGTGCCTGCTGGAAGCTTGTACTATTGGTACTACTACTGATAAGTTCAGGGCCAGGACTCTAATTTAGGCCCAAGGCTCATGGGAAGATCCAGCCTATTACTTCTGCAGGTTAGGTACAAACTTATTTTGCTTAAAGTGCAGGACGTACAATTAGTCGGGAGGAGACTGGTCAATAATTTTCAAAGCTTAAAAAAACTGACTAGCTGACTATCTTCTTTCTTTATTGAAGCCTTCCAACAGCACTCTCCTGCATTCAATTTGACTAATGCCCCCTATCTTGGCCTTCATTGTTCTGGCTTATTATTTCAATCCATAACTAATAAGATCAAAGAGTAAATTGTTGGTCCCATTGCTCAGTATCATCCCAAATGCCCTGTTAACCTTGTCCTCTTCAATATCAGCTCTAACAGCCAACAGTTTGTGGTGCAAAGATTATGAGTTGAAGAGCAAGGAAATAAGTCTAACAAGAAAAATGTTGCAAGACTTCCCATGCCAGAACATTCTCTGTCACTATAATATTGGCTTATGTTTTTAAAGCAAGCAATTCTAGCTACATCACTACCCAACAATATAGAACAAGACAAAACAAAAACACAGAATGTTTCGCTAAAATGCAGTTAATTAATTCTCGAAGTAATTCCAGAGTAAAGGGTGCATTACACACTATTTTCAACCTGGTACAGTTACCAACTGTAGAACATATTAGTAGTTGTTTGACTATGTTTTCATTACACTATTGCCCTTTACAGATGCTTGTTTTTGCTTCATGTTTTTTAAATACAAATTATAACAAAAATGTACGTCTTTTTCTACACTTGCACTGATTTCATTAAAGTTTAGATTAAAAGTTGTCATTAACTAAATAACTAAAAACATTTCCACAAAAGCATTGAGCAACAAATGCTGACTGAAGAAACAGTGCTTATCAAATATACAAGCTATTTCATTTTAATAGTTTTGAAAGAAAATTTATAGTAACTTCATTCCTGACAAACAAACAAAAAGTCCTCAAATAGTACACCCAAAAATCAAAATTCAAGAGACTGTTGTGGTTGTGTTCGCCGAGCTGGAAGTTTTTGCTGCAAACATTTCGTTCCCTGGCTAGGGAACATCATCAGTGCTATTGGAGCCTCCTGTGAAGCGCTGCTTTGATGTTTCTTCCGGTATTTATAGTGGTTTGTTCTTGCCGCTTCCGGGTGTCAGTTTCAGCTGTAGTAGTTTGTATGTGGGGTCCAGGTCGATGTGTCTGTTGATGGATGTTCTTGCCGCTTCTGGGTGTCAGTTTCAGCTGTAGTGGTTTGTATATGGGATCCAGGTCCATGTGTCTGTTAATGGAGTTTGTGGATGAATGCCATGCCTCTAGGAATTCCCTGGCTGTTCTCTGTCTGGCTTGTCCTATGATGGTAGTGTTTTCCCAGTCAAATTCATGTTGCTGGTTGTCTGAGTGTATGGCTACTAGGGATAGCTGGTCGTGTCGTTTTGTGGCTAGCTGATGTTCATGGATGCGGATTGTTAGCTGTCTTCCTGTTTGTCCTATATAGTGTTTTGTGCAGTCCTTGCATGGTATTTTGTAAACTACGTTAGTTTGGCTCGTGCTGGCTATTGGGTCCTTTGTTCTAGTGAGTTGTTGTCTGAGTGTGGAAGTTGGCTTGTGTGCTGTTATGAGTCCTAAGGGTCGCAGTAGTCTGGCTGTCAGTTCTGAGACGCTCCTGACGTATGGTAGTGTGGCTAGTCCTTTTGGTTGTGGCATGTCCTCGTTCCGTGGTCTATCTCTTAGGCATCTGGTGATAAAGTTGCGTGGGTATCCGTTTTTGGCGAATACCTTGTATAGGTGTTCCTCTTCCTCTTTTCGCAGTTCTGGTGTACTGCAGTGTGTTGTGGCTCTTTTGAATAGTGTCCTGATGCAGCTTCGTTTGTGTGTGTTGGGGTGGTTACTTTCATAGTTTAGGACTTGGTCTGTGTGTGTTGGTTTCCTGTGTACCCTTGTGGTGAATTCTCCGTTGGGTGTTCTCTCTACTAACACGTCTAGGAATGGGAGTTGGCTATCCATTTCCTCTTCTCTAGACTACAGACTTTATTCAAGAGACTGTACAACTAAGTGAAAACTGTAATGAATCTAAAAACATATCACATGCACAGGGGATTACCAAATAGACAGAGAAATTACTTTATTTACTTTGAGTGTGTAATTTAAATTAGTAACTGTTTAATGAAGCATAACTACACATGGCTCTTTTCCCCAAATCAGTTGAGAAACTGTCATACATGAAAAAAGTGTACTGGTTAGTAGGAAACCTCAGAGTGGAATAAAACACAATGATGTGCTGTGCCTTAACCATGACAATGACATACTTGTAAATGATAACCACCTGAAAATTCCTCTACATTTATTAGAGCCACAACTCAAAACCAGAGTAACAAAGTGATTAGCCTTTATATTGTTCAGCATGGAAATATCACTAATCTACAAGCCTGAGCAGGATTTTTAAATAAATATATTAAGTCCTATTGAGACTCTCTCTCAATGAATTCAAGTACGAATGATGCAGTTCATGCTAAATCCAAGAAATATATGTCAGCTTCTCGAAGAAATGTGAAAATTGTCTGAGAAGGGTGTGTAATTGGTGAGAAAATATTTATTATTTACAAAAAACATTCTTGCATGGTAAAAATAATTCACAGAAGTTTACATGTTAAGTGAATGTAAAATGATTAAACACAATTATCCACTGATTATAATCTCTTAATTTCCAAGGAGGAAAAATGTTCTTTCCATTATTAGCAGAAATCATTTTGGTCTGTGAAATTATTATGTACAGGTCATTGTGTGTGATTTGTACTGTAAGTTTAAAGCCAAGCAAAGCATTCTCTGGTGATTTAAATCATTTTTCTCCAGCATTTTCCAGGGAGTAAATGCACATTTTATATTCTGGCTTTAAAAAAAAAATCCATATCTCAAAGCTATCATGACACTGCACATCACTAGCCATGAATTTCCAACATAAAATATCGGTATGTGATTTCATGGTGTAGCTTTCTCTTGCACAGTATGAACACAAGTGAGAATACAGTTTCCACTTTGGGTGTAATTATTAATCCAGACTCAAATTGTTTAATTTTGATAAGGGTTTTTCTCCCCCAACTATCAGGTGTAACTGACTTACAAATTGCTAAACCACCATTAACCGACACAATCAGGCATCATTTTGAAATGTAATTATCAAAAAATTAATTTTTGAGGGTGGAAACTTGATGTGATTTGATTTTTCACAACTGAAAATGGGTTTTACAACAAAAATTAAGTAATTTAACCAAAACAGAAATTGCTGGAGAAGCTCAGCAGGATTGGCATCATCTACAAAAGGTAAAGCACAGCTAATGTTTCGAATCCAATGACCCCGGAGGAGTTTAAAGGAGGGTCACTGGACTCAAAATGTTAACTCTGCCTCTTGCCGCAGCTGCCAGAACTGCTGAGTTTTTCCAGCAATTTTTCTTTGTTTCAGATCTTCAGCATCCACACAGTTCTTTGCTTTAAGCATCTTCACAAGGCTGTCTAGTCTACTACATGAGTAACTTGACTTTAAGTAACTATAAAATTACCGACTTGCCACGTATATTAGCCGGTTTGCTACCTACAGTAGCAGGATTTCTTTAGTAAATTAAGAAAAGGAACTTTGAAAACATACATAATAAAGTATCCTTGCACTTAAAAGAACAGGTTTAAGTTTTTGAGTGCTTTCAAAGGAGTGTACTACTATAGCTTAAGGGGAAAAGTTGTGAAATTGCCCTAAATGTTTTAGCTGTATGGTAATATCTGACATTCAGTTGACTTAAAAGCTCAGAGAGTAAAAATATATAGTCCGTTACATGCCTCCCTCCTTAATGATGCACCATTTTAAATGTGTTTTATTGCTGTATGTGTACATCACATTTGAAAATTTAAAGAAAACTAGAATAATTTAGCCTCCCCTATTCCTTATGTAAGAATTAAACAAATTATTGTAAATTTCCTCTCAAATTCTTAAACTATTTCAGCGAGATCAATAATGTTCTTGATAATGTGTCAGGTAGTGCACTTCTTTCCAATAAAGTGAACAACTTCACATTAAATGGTTGAATTAATAAGCTCCATTGAATTAAACGCATATTTTGAGACTTAAATGTCTTTACAAAAGCTAAAGGATTATGGTCAATGTATTTTAGTTCTTCCTTGCAACCATGATGAACACAGACTTCAAAATGTTGAAGATCTTATAATAATGGTGGCCAATGTTTGCACATGTATTAGGATTGCCTTCAGCTTTTCAATGCTGATTAGTATTCTGCTGACCAGACTACCTTTGTCTGTTTTCACAGCAAATCCGTTGAGGATACAGATATTGTGCTGAAGTTAGGCACAAATTTCCAATAAAACTCTCACTCCCAGAAATCTCATGATTTTCCATTTAGTTCTAGACACAGAGCTTCCAATCAGAGCCATCACAGAGTCATACAGCTGTACAGCATGGAAACAGACTCTTCAGTCCAAACCATCCATGCCTACCAGATTTGTCAGCACTTGGCCCATATCACTCTAACCCCTTTCTATTCATATACCCATCTAGATGCCTGTTAAGTGTTTTAAATTGTACCAGCCTCCACCACTTCCTCTGGCAGTTTGTTCTATACCACCCTCTGCCCCTCAGGTCCCTTTTAAATCCTTCCCCTCTCACCTTAAATCTGTGCAGACTAATTTTGGACTCCCCTAACACGGATAAAAAAAGACTTTGGCTATTGATCCTATCTATGTCCCTCATAATTTTATAAACTTCTATAAAGATCATCCCTCAGCCTCTAATGCTCCAGGGAAAACAGCTCTAGCCTTTTCAGCTGCTCCCTATAGCTCAACCCTCCAATCCTGGCAACATCTTGCAAATCTTTTCTGAACCCTTTCAAGTTTCACAACATCTCTTCTACAGCAAGGAGATCAGAATTGAATGCAGTATTCTAAAAGTGGCCTAACCAATGTCCTGTACAGCCACAACATGACATCCTAACTCCTATACTCAATGCACTGACTAATGAAGACAAGTGTGCCAAATGCCGCCTTCACCACCCTGTTGACGTACCACTCCACTTTCAAAGGAACTATGCATCTGTTTCCCTAGGTGTCTCTGTTCGGTAATATTCCCAGTCCTTACCATTAACTACGCATGTCTTGCCCTGATTTGCCTTACCAAGATGCAATCTCACATTTATCTAAGTTAAACTCCATCTGCCACTCCTTTGCCCATTGGCCCTACTAATCAAGATCTCTTTGTAATCTTTCTTCACTATCCATTACACCGCCAATTTTGAAGACAACTGCAAACTTACTAACCATACCTCCTATATTCACATCCAAATTATTTATGTAAATGATGAAAAGATCCAGCACCAATCCATCATTTGCTGTTCTTGGCAAGACTTACCTAAGACACATCATAGGGAGTGGGCAAGTTATCATAAATTATTTGAATTGACTCTTAGCAAGATTTTTAAGCAAGCCAGCTAATGCTTGAATAAGTCTTATATTACATGTTCTTCCCAGATGTTAAAATACTTAATTATTATATCATCTAAATAATACAGTTAGGTATTTTAGCTACAACTTGATTCATAAGTCTTTGGATTGTAGCTGGAATATTCACTTCAACCTGATCAGCATTTCTTGATGATGAATACAACAGGTGGATACTTCTGAATATTTTATCTTCCATCTTATATAAGGATAAGTAATGGTTGTCATTAACATAGCAGTCAGAAAGGGAATAGGGAAATCCTTGGGATTACATCTGTGGTAAGCAAGATACTGGAAAGGATTCTGAGAGATAGGATTTATGACTATTTTGGAAAAACATAGGTTGATTAAAGATAGTCAGCATGGCTTTGAGAGGGGTAGGTCATGCCTCACAAGCCTTATTGAGTTCTTTGAGGATGTGATGAGACAAGTTGACGAAGGTCAAGCAATGAATGTGGTGTATATGGATTTCAGTAAGGCGTTTCTCCACAGTAGACGCATTCAGAAAGTTAGGAGGTATGCAATACAGGGAAATTTGGCTATTTGGATACAGATTTGGCTGGCCGAAAGAAGACATTGAGTAATAATGGATGGAAGGTATTCCACCTGAAGGTTGGTGACCAGTGGTGTTCTGCAGGGATCTGTTTTTGGGTCTCTGCTCTTTGTAGTTTTTATAAATGATTTTGATGAAGAAGTGGAAGGGTGGGTTAGTAAGTTTCCAATGATACAAAGGTTGGTAGTGTTACAGATAGTGCTGGGGACTGTTGCAGGCTACAACAAGACATTAACAGGATGCAGAACTGGGCTGAGAAGTGGCAGATGGAGTTCAACCAGAATAAATGTGAAGTGATTTATTTTGAAGGTCAAATTTGACTGCTGAATATAGGGTTAGAATTCTTGGCTGTGTGGAGGAACAGCAGAATCTTGGGGCCCATGTACATAGATCCCTCAAAGTTACCACCCAAGTTGATAGGTCTGTTAAGAAGGGTTATGGTGTTTTGGCTTTCATTAACAGGGGGATTGAGTTTAAGAACCATGAAGTTTCGTTGCAACTCTATAAAATTTGGTTAGACCACACTTGGAATATTGTGTCCAGTTCTGGTTGCTTCATTCTAGGAAGGATGTAGATGCTTTAGAAAGAGTGCAGAGGAGATTTACCAGGATGCTGCCTGGATTTGATGGCTTGTCTTATGAAGAAAGGTTGAGTGAGCTAGGGTTTTTCACATTGGAGAGAAGGAAGAGAGAGAAGTGACTTGATAGAGATGTACAAGGTAATGAGAGGTGGAGATAACCAGAGATTTCTCCCCAGGGCACAAATGGTTGTCATGGTGGGGGGGTAACAATTTTAAGGTGATTGGAGGAAGGTATAGGGGAGATGTCAGAGGTAGAGAATGGTGGGTGCGTGGAATTTAGATTAGACTTACAGTGTGGAAACAGGCCCTTCGGCCCAACAAGTCCACACCGACCCGCCGAAGCGCAACCCACCCATACCCCTACATTTACCCCTTACCTAACACTATGGGCAATTTAGCTTGGCCAATTCACCTGACCCACACATCTTTGTGACTGTGGGAGGAAACCAGAGCACCCGGAGGAAACCCACGCAGACACGGGGAGAACGTGCAAACTCCACACAGTCAGTCGCCTGAGTCGGGAATTGAACCCGGGTCTACAGGCGCTGTGAGGCAGCAGTGCTAACCACTGTGCCACCGTGCCGCCCCAGAATGCACTGCCAGCGTTGGCAGTAAAGTCAGAGACATTAAGGACATTTAAGCGACTGCTGGACAAGCATATGGATGGCAGTAAATTGGGGGGTGTGTAAGTTAGGTTGATCTTAGACTAAGATAAATGCTCAGCACAACATCGTGGGCTGAAGGGCCTATACTGTGCGGTACTATTCTATGTTCTACAAGTTTTTTTTACCGTTACAAGAGAAACTGCTCAAGAATCTGGAACGGGTTAAGTGACAAAAGATCCATTTCTGCTGATTCTATCCTTCAATTTAAAACACAAATGCTCTGATCTCAGAGATAGTTCATGCATGGATTATAAACAACAGCTCTAATGCAGAATTTTCTATTTGGCAATATTGGCAAATATTAATCAAAGTATTTTCTTTTTAAGAGGTATGCTATAATATGGAATCTTACAATATCTATAATATGAAATCCTGGAGAAGTGAGAAGTGAACAAAAACATCTCAACATTGGGAACAGCTAGCTGCACTTTTCCAACACAGATTGCCTTGCAGTTTAGTGTGATGCCAGGCAGTTTACCATGTTGGTCAGTGATTATTATTCTGTTGTACACAGCACATTTCTGCTCAATCTCACACCCATGCCATGGACCGGCTTACTCAGGAAACACATAGCCACTTGCTTGCAGCTTACGCAATGTCACGGAGTCTAAGAGGATTGCCAGTGAAGTCAAGAGAGACACCCGTCAATCAGTCAGAGGGACCTGAGGGGTTTGGACACAGTCATGCAGCTGTTCTGATGGTCTGGGTCAGGAGCATTGCCTCATGGTTGAGATGAGGAGAACGTTGGGCACCCCCATTACTCTCTTGTCAGTTCTTTTCCTTTGGATGATGAGAAAGGGAGGAATATAGTGAGGTGAAAATGGGTTGCACAGCCATTCATGCTGAAGCAGGTAAAGGAAAAGAGGTAAGGTGTCTTGAGCCATTAAATAAGCAGGCAGAGGCCATGTAGGTTTTGTAATGTGAGGGATAAAGTGGGTGAGAGGGACTGAGGCAAGATGTTGTAGGCATTAGTACGATTGGTAGAGCAAGAGCCTTGGTGGGAGGTAGTAGGAGAAGTGAAGTAGGTTTGAATTAGTAGAGTGAATATGGTGACACAACCTGGTGGAGCAGAGACGTTCACTGACTTTCTTCCTACCTTGCTGGGCTTTCTTCCAGATGGCTGAGATTGTAATGAGCTTCGGCCAGACTGACTTCTTCTGGTGGTGTGGCCTCCTCTGGCAGTCCTGGGGCAAGAGGACGTCTTTCCTCTACAAAACCCAAACCCCTCTTGTCCCAATTTCTTTTTGGTTTCCATATCTGGGGCAAACGGCATAAACCATGCAGGGTGACTCTGGACTGATAGTGCTTGACTGGATGTATAATGACCTTCTAAAAAGAGGCATCCATGCCAGGCCTCCTCAGATGTCTCAGACGTGGCTAATACTTCTGGCAATGGACTGTGGGCTAACAAGGGCATCACAGGGGCTTGGTAGGTTGTCAATTAGATGAGTTGGGAAAATCGCATTAGAAAAGCACTAGACCTGACAGAAAATATCCCTCTATATGACAATTGATGATACTGATATTGAGTCAACATACAATGAAATTAAGCTCTAGGTATCAAAACGTTGAACCACATGGTTTTAGTTATGTTGAATGCTGAAAGCAAAATTGCTTTTAATACACTTTTTAGAAACAAGTTTGCATGGGGCACTAAATATCACACAAGCATACTTCATTTGTTTTGGGACAGGTAGAAGGATGGAACATATTATTCCTGTAAAATATTACCATGAAAATCAGAAAAAATGCAGCACAAATCAGAAAGTATAGCAATATTATCCCGAATGTCAAAATTGCAGGCATCACAAACAAAAAAAAACTAACTATTGTTTCTTGATTCGCATTCATAAAAGTTTTCATTTCCTCATGTTATTTTCTATGACAAATTATTTAATAAATACAATAATTTTGCACTAATTTCCTTAGTGTCTTGAATTGTGAAAAGTATCCATTTGTAAAATTACCTGGTCCTGAAATATTTTTGCAAGAGGTGCACAGTCTGTGGACTTAATAAATCTGACAACTTCAGCCACTGACCATTCCAATGGATTACTCTCTAGCACAAGTTTATCTTCTTCGTTTTGTCTAATTTCCTATAGTGGATACAAAACAAATTAATTAATTATCACACTAAAATTAAAAAAAAAATAAGCTAATGGGAGGCTGACAGCATCCGCAGGACTATACATCCTTGGAATGCTTGAATTATTCATCTCAAGAGGGGGGGAGACATTTTAAATAATGCTGTGTTGTATACACCCTTTTCAATGATCATATTTGTATGCAATCTGTTACAGCAAGGAGGTAAGTGACAAAGAATAGTTTGAAGGATTGATACAATGGAAGTAATGAGCAGTTTCATTTATAATAAGTTAACTAGATAATCAATTGAAATATTTCCCTTTCTCAGGCGTTCCTAAAATAATGTGAATTCAGTGATTTTTATATTTGATCACCTGAGAAGAAACAATTTGTTCCTGTCTTTTAAATTACTAAATTTTTAGTTCACATCTTTATCTGAGCTCTACACTATCACCGTCTTCCTCAACCTCTCCACTGTCTTTTAAAGTGTCAGATTGCTTGACGTTTTCTTAATTCATTCATGGGACATGGGTGTTATTGGCTAGGCTGGCATTTATTAACCATTGTGAATTGCCGTCAAAAAGGTAATGGAGAACTGGCTTATGGAGTCATACAGCATGGAAACATATCCTTCAGCCCACTTCCAGGGCCCCACCATTAACTGTGTAATTCCTGTCCTAGTTTCCCTTATCAATTCTTGAATTGTTATAATCTATTTACTAACAAAGGAGGAGTTCCAGGATTTGTACCCAGCAACATTAAAGGAACAACAAAGTCTTTGCAAGTTAGGATGTTGAGTGCCTTGGAGAGGATTTTGCAGGTAGTTCGGTCTTGATGTTTTATATCATATGGCCTGGGTTTGGCAAGTGTGATCTAAGGAGCCCTGGTGAAATTTTGCAGTATGTCCTGTAGATGGTATACATTACTGCTACTGAGTGCCAGTGGTGAAGGGACTTATTGTTTGTGGATGTGGAGTCAAATAAGCATGTTTCTTTGACCTAGATGGTGTCAAGCTTCTTGCATTGTCACAACGCTAGTCCTTTTTGTTTCTAAAAGCTGTTCCTTAGGTCAAGGAGACTCTGTCCTTGATTTTTTTTTCAGCGGGGTAATAAACTGTGCCAGGCTCTTATCAGTCTGGTTTGATACAGAGATGACAGGGATTTTGAGCGGCCTTTTGTTCTTTTAGTAAACAGATGAGACTTCAGGCCAAACTGACATGTTTTGGAAGTGACCTGTATAATTAAAGGGGAGCGGTCAGCTCTCTAGCTGAGCTGAGCAGTTTTAGTTCAGTCTTGAAATGGTTAGAAGTTCAACAGGGAGCTGTGTGGAAAATCTCTCTCTCTTTTCTGCCCCTCAACTTCAAGCTGTGAGCATATGTTCCATTTACACTGGTTTTTAAAGGGAGTTTGCTTATTGGGACTGTTATGTATATTTGGAACAGCATTATTAAGTCTAGTTGGATAGGTTGAGTTCTGTCAGGTTCTTTATTGGAGTTTCATTCTGTAATTTTGTGAATAAACCTATGTCTGTTTTAAAATCTAGTAGTCAACCTAGCTATTTTACTCTGGGTAATTTTCACTGTACACTTACCAAAACAAATTGCAAAGTTATGGACTAGGGCTGCCAGCATAAGAATATTTTGAGTGGTCTGATTTAGTCCATAAGAGCATGTTATTGGAGTTGAATTCATCCGGCAAGCCAGGATTCAGGTGGTGAGTTGCTCACTCAGGTTTCCAAACCTCAGTCCTGTCCTTGTGATCACAGTATTTATAAAGTAGTCCAGTTCAGCTTCTGGTTAATGGTAACACCCTTTATGCTGATTGTGGGGGATTCAGCAATAATAAGGCCATTGAATGTCAATAGGCAATGGTAAGATTCTCTATTGTTGAGGATGATCATTGCCTTGCAATTGTGTGAAATGAGTGTTACTTGTTATTTGTCAGTCCAAACTTGAATATTGTCAAGATCTTGCTGCATTTAGGCATGGATGCCTTCAATATCTGAAGAATCACATATGGTGTTAAACACTGTACAATCATCAACACTCCACTTCTGAACTTATGATGGAGGGAATGTCACTTATGAAACAGATGCAAGTGGTTGGGCATACGACACTTCTACATTGATGTCCAGGAACCAATATGAATGATCTCAAACAATCACAACTATCTTCCTTTGTGCTGGGAAGGACACCAACAGGCTTTCAGTTTTTTTCCCCAATTCCATTAACACTAGCTTTGGAAGGACTCCTTGATATCACACTTGGTCAAATGTGCCACATCTGGCCTTCATGACAAATGTAGTCACTCTCATTTCACCTATGGAGTTCAGCTTTTTTGTCCATGTTTGAATCAAGGCTGTAATGTGGTCAGGAGCTAGGTGGCCATGATAGAACCCAAAGTGAGATTCACTGAACAGGTTATAACAAAGTAAATGCTGCTTGAGAGCATTATTAGTGACCCCTTCCATCACTTTACTGATGATAGGATTAGAATGATGGGGCAGAAATTGCCTGGTTTGGATTTATCCTCTATTTGGACAGACCTGGGCACTTTCCACATTGATGGGTACAGTATTGTTGAAGCATGGGAAAAGCTTAGTTAGGAATGTTGCAAGCTCGACAGCAGATTATCAGGACTTTTGCAGTACCCACTGCCTTCCGCCATTTTTTGAATCAATGTGGATTGATTCAAACTGGCAGACAACTGGCATCTCTGATGCTGGAGAACTCCACAGGAGACCATGATGGATCATCCACTCAACAAATCTGGCTGAATATTGTTGCAAATGCTTCAAGTCTCATCTTTCTGCACGGATGTTCTGGGCGTCCCTAGCCAGAATGGGATATTTGTGGAGCCTGGACTGGATGTAGCAGGACTGCAAACTTAGATCTGATCCATTGGCTGTGAACTGCCCATGACTTGCTGCTTATGCTGATGGTCACACAGGTATTCCTGCATTATAGCTTCACCAGACTGATATCATATTCTTAGGTATGCCTGATGCTGCATGCCCTCCTGCATTCTTCATTGAAACAGGGTTGATCATTGATTTGATGGTGCTGACAGAGGGGGAGATATGCTTGGTCATGAGGTTGCAGGTAGTGTTTGAATATAATTCTGCTGCTGGCACACAGCATCTCATGTATGCCCAGCCTTGAGTTTCTAGATCTGTCTGAAATCTATCCCATTCAGCACAGTGGTAGTGTCACACAGCACAATGGAGAACATCTACACAAGTGCTATGAAGTGGTCACTCCCACTTATACTATTACAACTGATATATTGGTGAGGATGACAATGTTTCTTCATCTTGTCAATTTCCTCAATACCTACTGCAGTTCCAGACAAGTAGCAATGTCTTTTAGGACTTGACGATCTTAGTAAGCAGTATGCTACTAAGTAATTGTTGGTGGTGGACATTGAAATCTTCTACTGAGAGTACATTATACACCTTCACCACCTTCAGTAACCTTCTCCAAATGGTGTTCAGCTTGGAGCATTGCTGATTTTTAAGCTGAGGGCAGCTGTACATGGTAACCATATGGAGGTTTCCTTGCCCATACTTGAATTGATATGAGGCATTATGAAGTCTGCAGTCAATGTTGAGGACTCTCAGGGCAAATCCCTCCTGACTGCATATCACTGAGCTGCCACTTTTGGGAGTCTATCCTCCTTGAGGAACATGATATGCTCAAGGATAGCAGTGGCAGTGTCTGGGATGTTGTCTATAAGCAAACATTTCACGAATATGACTACATCAGGCTGACTAGTCAGCGAGAAGCTGGGTTTGCAACTGTCATTTACAATCTCGAGGTTGATTCAGATGGTCTGTCCAATTTCGTTCATTTGAGACTTTTTACAGTTTGATACAAATGAGTGGCTTGCTAGGTCTTGTCAGAGGCAGTTAATGGTCGGCTGCATTAGTATCAGTCTGGAGTCAAATGTAGGTCAGAACAGGACAACAGATTTCATTCCCTCAAGGATATTCATGAACCAGATGGATTTTTTTACAACAATCAACAGTGATTTCATGGGCATTATCTTTTTAATTCCAGATTTTTAAGAAATCCAAATTTGCTCATTTGCCATGATGGAATTCAAATCTATATCCCTTGTGCACTACTTGGGTCTCTGGGTTATTATTCCATTGACAATACCACTGCCCTGTTGACTCGCAAGTGAAATTCAGTACCATTTAAGCAAACATTTCCTCTAAAAAAAAATCAGGAAGATTGATATTATTTTGTTTGACTTTGCCTCACTTTCCTGTCCCCAACAAATTCTGCCATTTATTCTCCAGCGACTGACTACATCCCTCACATTTGGTAAATGTACAGAGCTGGCTCATTCTTCTTGTAATCTGGGGGCCATATTTAAGTCCTAGGTAAACTTACAACTGCACATCCATACTAAGATCAGCCTCCCTCTCCTCATTTAAGAAGCTCCTTAAACTCATCTCTTCACTTAAACCTTTGGTTATAATCCTTAAGAACACCTTACGTGGCTCAATGTCAAATTTGTCCAATAACATTTCTGTGAAGCACCTTAGGATTTTTACAATGTTACAAATACTGTATAAATACAGGTTGTTATTTTATTAGAAATAGATTCAACATGAAAATATTAAGTAACTACAGTTCACTGAACACATGGTGTAATTTACCTTCGGTGCTGAACATTTGAGTGAATCATATTTGTCATCCTCTGAAAGTGACAATGTCCGCACCCTTCTCTTTAGCTTTGCCCTGTCTACTTTGTGAGGCCGGGGTAGTTCTGATGTTGATCTCAATCGCCGTAATCGTTTTGGTTTGACATCAGGCAATTCAGAAGATGTATCCGTTTGATCATCGCGCTGCTCAGAGCTTGTTCCGTCACTTCCAGTTTCATCTTCTATCATATCTTGTCCATCTTCCTTCTCCTCTCCATTTTCCTGGAGTTATTTTCGGATAAATACAAAATGTGAACATGAAATTAATTAGATATTTTTGCCAAGGTTTAGAATAGTCGTTATTCATTGCCTTCAAACTTAAACCTAGCCTAAGGTACAATAAAAATAGACGTATTCATGTATATAATCCATTAAAGCATTTGTTCTAACCTTATATGCCCCCACAACCCTCTCCTCCTGCATCTCATTCCTGTAAATATTAACATGGTCTCTGACTTAATTTTCAAGCCTGACAATGTGCAAAATGTTTCTCTTGCTCTCTGCCCTTTGACAAAGTCCCTCATGGTACACGAATACAAAAGATGAACTGGCAAGATGGATACAGAACTGGCTTAGTCATAGGAGATAGAGGGTAGTGGTGGAAAGATGCTTTTAGGAATGGAGAGTTGAGACTAGTGTGGTTCCACAAGGTTCAATAATGGGACCTCTGCTGTTTGTGATCTAAATAAATGGTTTGGAAGAAAATGTGGCTGGTCAAACTAGTTAAGTTTGGGGAACGATACAAAGATTGGTGAGTTGTGGATAGTGAGGAGGATTGTCAGAGGATACGGCAGGTTATACATCAATTGGAGGCTTGGGCAGGAAAATGGCAAGTGGCGTTTAATCCAGACAAATGTGAGGTGATGTATTTTGGAAGGTCAAGTACAGGTGAAAATTATACAGTGAATGGCCGAGGAATCTGGGTGTGCAGGTCCACAGATCATTGAAGGTGGCAGTCAGGCAGATAAAGTAGTAAAAGATATCTAGGGCATGCTTGCCTTCATTATAATTGTACAAATATAAGTATAAAAGAAAACAAACCACAATTTTACACACCAAGCAAGTGCTAAATCATGCCAATTCTTTGTGCTCAGATAAAAGCGAAATACTTCTGATGCTGGAAATCTAAAACAGAAAATACTGAAGAAATTCAGCACATTTAGCAGCATCTGTGGAAGCAGCAACAAAGTTAACATTTCAAATCAAATATGACTCTTCTTCAGAATGTTCAGTTCTACAACTTTGAAGAGGAACAGTTTCAATTCTCCAGCATTTTCTGTATTTATTTGAGGGTCGTGCAGTTACCGCATTTATTCCTGATGAAGGGCTTTAGCCTGAAACATCGATTTTCCTGCTCCTGACCTGCTGTGCTTTTCCAGCACCATGCTAATCTAGACTCTAGTTTCCAGCATCTGCAGTCCTTGTTTTTACCACATTCAGTCAGCTACCTGCAATTGTCTTTATAAATAAAATGTAGCTGATACCTGTGGAGCACAATCCACTGACGTGGATGAGCGCTTTTTCTTTTGGACAAAACACGACCTACGCTTTTTCCTGCGTTTAGCGGGTTTTTTGTTGTTGTTTTCTAAGGGGTTATATCCAACAGGAGGCCTGATGATTTTCTTCTTTTTTCCATAGTAATAAGCTAGGACAAAAATGCATCAAAATCAACATGAACATGCGAACAATGAACAATGAACAAAAGTAGGCCACTTGGCTTTAAGTTTGCTCCACCATTCAATATGATTTGATTTTAACTTCAACCCTACATTTCTGTAAATCACTGATAATCTTTCAGTCTCTTGATAATCAAGAATGTATCCATCTCTGCCTTAAAAACACTTAAAGATCCCTCATCCGCTGTTTTTTGAGGAAGGGAATTCCAAAAGGCTGACAGCCCTTACAGTATAAATGTTTCCTAATTTCTAATGGGCAACCCCTTATTTTTAAACTGCAACCCCTAGTTCTGGCTTCTCCCACAGGAAACATCCTTTCAACATCCACCCTCAGGATTTTGTATATTTCAACTAAGGCACTTCTGACGTTTCTGCACTCTGAAGGATACAGGCCCAGCCTATCCGGCCTTTCCTCATAAGACAATCCACTCATTCAGCTATTAGTCTATGGACCTTCTCTGAACTGAAGCAAAACCTCCCTGCAATTCAATTGCCCTCACAATAAAATATTACATTAGCTTTCCTGATTACTCCCTGTACTTGCTTACTAATCTTCTGCAATTCATGCATTATGATACCCAGATTACTCCACACCATACAGCTCTGAAACATCTCAGCGTTTAGATCATATGTTCTTTTTTATTCTATCAACTAGACAATTTTCCACTTTCCATATTGTACTCCATTTGACAGATCATTGCCCACTCACAACTTTATCTATTTGTAGGTTCCTTATGTCCTTTTCACAACTCACTTTCCTACCTATGTTTGCCTCATCTGCAAATTAGCTTCTATACCTTTGGTCCCTTCATCCAAACCATTTATATAGATTGTAAAGAGTAGAGGCATCAGCACTGACTTCTATAATACACCCTCATGAAATCCTGCCAACCATTTATTCCCACTCTCTGCTTTGTGTCAGCCAGCCAATCTTGTATCCATGCCAACATATTACCCGTTACATCATGACATTTTAGTTTCTGCAATAACCTTTGCTCTGGAAATCTAAGTACAATACATCCATGGGTTCCTCTTTATCTACAGTACAAGTTACTTCTTCAAAGAACTCTAATAACTAATTAAATATGATTTCCATTTGATAAAGCTATGTTGACTCTGCCTGATCAAGATTACCCTTACCTTATCCAAGTGTTCTGCCATAATGGGATTAATAATTGCTTCCAAATGCACACAAACTCATCATTGTCCATTAGTAATAAATATGAAGGTCAAATAATTCATTCCTATGATGTTAGATAAGCTTTAACTGAAGACATTGACTTTTTAGTTTAATTGTGAAAAACATTGGTCAGGTCAGTGATGAATTGGTGATCTCATTAATATTGATGTGTCACTTTAAAAACTTGACAAATTGATTTAAATGACCATTCATATGATTATATCCGTTAAAACTTTATGCTAGTTTATACCTACCTCCTCATTATGTTATGTTTAGAATATTTTTTGAACATTTATCCTGAAGATACATTTCTTAAATATCCAAGCTACTCGTTAAAATGAAAAACATATTGGTTCCAATCCTTTACTTGTACAGGAACTGATAAATATAGCACCAACAGATGTAAAAAATAGTTAGGTAGTATCCCAATACTAATCCAAAGCAGCTGTATTAAAAGCACAAGAGTTGAGCAACTCAGAAGCTGAAAAAGCAAATTGTTCCCAAATCACTCTTAACAGTTCTCTGTAATCAATCCCAAGATGTACAGAACACCCTGTTCTGATTGCCTCTCCTTCGTTCAAATTCTTGCCTTATTTCAAAGTCCTGGATGAGAGAAAGAACTCTGTGGCCCAAGTGGATACAAATTACATTTTAATAAGACTGAAAGCTTGTCTTAACATTCTGTAGATAGCATTACAGGAATTGTAAAATAATATTTTACAAGGGCAGCAAAGGCTTTATCTTTTTGATTTGGGCATTGGTAGATTCAAAACAAATAATACTTTGCTTATATACTTATGTACTGTACTTATATAGCTATGCCAACGCACAAATAAGCTGTTTACTAATAACAGAATTTGACTTAACAGCTTACTATTTCCAGCTCATGAATTTAAGACTGCTAGTTTGCCTAGTTATAATACTTACTGTATTTCGTTTTTGTGTGAACAGAGCAGTTCTCAGGACATTTCTCAGTAACCATGAGCGGTCCAAACAAGTTTGGGCAGCATTCTAGCTTCATGCAAGTCCTTCTGCAGAAATCTGCAACCCGATCTGCTGTCCTTACAATTTTCATAATTGCCCTGTATGTTTTCCCTTTGTACCTTAGAATAAAATGATAAAAACAATCCAATTGAAACAATTTAATAAGTACTTAAAAAGTACAGCTGAAGTTAGACTATTTTGCTCCGCTCATTTTATTTATTAGATAATTGCTTAAATTGTTTAAAAACAGGCACCACGTGAATCTGAAGTTGACAACCCACATTCTAGTTTTAACTGTGCAACCAGAAATAGTTATTTTTGGACCTTTTCTTGAAAATTGAGTTTAAGG
The DNA here is from genome assembly GCF_020745735.1 of Hemiscyllium ocellatum. Lineage (NCBI taxonomy): Eukaryota > Metazoa > Chordata > Chondrichthyes > Orectolobiformes > Hemiscylliidae > Hemiscyllium > Hemiscyllium ocellatum. The sequence goes on from NC_083423.1 coordinate 7,947,366, forward strand.
ATAAATCAGAAAATTTAAGGTCTGTTATGATTAGTACAATTTGAACTCCAGTCGCTGACTAAATTTATTCAATGGGCTGCTAAGACACATAGATCTATGGTTCCACACATGCAGTTTGCGTCTGTATAGAATTAGAATACCTCAATCAAAACAGCAATAGGGATGCTACAATTGTCTTAGCAAGGAAAGAGTGAATCAGAGTCTTTCCTTCCAATGGCTGTCCAGCAATCCTATCATTAACAGTTAATAGAAAAATGCCTATTTCGTTAGACAATGAAAAATACAGTTGAAGACTTTGCCTCAAATTGCTTTTTTTACTTGAAAGATTAAAGCAAAGCTTCTGTGATAATAGACTAATAACAATGTTAAAATAATCCTCTAAATAAAATATCACCAGCAAAATATCACCTTTAGAAGAAAAACATTTACTATAAATAAAATTCAGGATTTTCCATTCATGTTCATATAGGAATAAATTGATAGATTTCTTAATCTTGCACCATGCTATTCTTTGCAATCATTTCTTTTCATTTAAGGATAATATTTTTATTCCAAATTTTGATATCTTGTATTCAAAATCCTCTTCATGAACGAACAGTATTCAGCAGTTTTACATTTTACATGACTTTGAATTATAATGATTTATCATTATAATCATTATCAAAATATTCAAGACAAAAGTACATTTGCTACACATGTACATTAGAACTCAGTTGACTGAACACCATAACATGCTTCAATAAATGTGAACAATGCATTCAACTGCAAGAGCAACAGTCCTTTGTCAGTCTAAAAAGTACTAAAGAAACTCATACCAACAAGCTGAAAGCTAAAGAAGGAATTTATATCAATAATGCAGCAAATTGGTCTGTAGTAAAGGAATTTTAATGTTTGTTGCTGAGATTATAGGTGGCAACAATATGGACTTATAGAGAACTTTCAATAAAGAGAATTTGTTCACAGGACTTCACGAATGTGCATGGTAAAATTGGATGCTGATTCACGTGAAGAGATATTGAGAGGGATGGTCAAAATCTTGGTCAATGTGCATTTTAAGGAGGACTGTAAAAGAGAGGAAGAGATGGATGGTGAGGCTTTCAGTAACCACGTCCTTGTCTGAAATCAGGACTTTTAATTGGGCACAGAGTACCGGGCAGTAAGGGATCAAAGTATCACCCGTGGAATGGCTTGTGAAGCAGTGTGATGCCAACAGTATGGGTTCAATTCCAATCACTGGCAGAGGATACCATGAAGAACTCTCCTTCTCGAACTCTCCCCTTGCCTGAGATAAAATTGCCATCAGTCGTTCCTCTTTAATGAGAGAGCAGCCCAATGGTCTGGCAACTTGGTCAGTGACAAAGTTGACAGGGTTTTCTCGGTGACATTTGCAGGGATAGTAAAACTGTTCCATCTCCATTTAATTCCTGAACCACAACTAAATTAGGTTCAGGAATAAAGTGTATCAAATTGACTCATTAAAGAGCCTAATCGACAGGCAGGACTTCCATATCATTCCTGATGAAGGGCTTTTGCCCGAAACGTAGATTTTCCTGCTCCTCGGATGCTGCCTGACCTGCTGGGTTCTTTCAACCCTACTCTAATCTTGACTCTAATCTCCAGCACTGCTGTACCCACTTTTGCCTAGGGCTTCCATATCAGTCTCTTTCACTCCGACTTAACTGGGAGGGTTGGGGGAGGGGGGGGGATGCTTTGGCCATAGGACCACCACCATGATGAAATGGGCCCACCTGCAGTATTTCCCACCAAGTGCTGGATTAAATTCAGCACAACGTTTCAGCATTGATACTTAATATCTATTTATTGCCTTTCAGCATAAGAAATTCTATATATGTGGAAATTGTTGATCACTATCTGGCTTTAAGGAACAACGTGACTGTTTCAGAGATCCATGCCATAAAGCAAACACCTCTGGCAGGAAACTAGTCAATATTCAAAATGCATGCTGAAGAAAAGGATATGCTGAGAGCTTTGTGGAACAGTGTGTCACAAAGCTGGTTTCTTTTTTCTAAAAGCTGTTCCTTTTCTCAAGAATACGGTGTCCTTGGATTTTTTTCAGAGGGGTAATAAACCGCTATCAGTGCCAGTTAGTTTGGTTTGGTACAGAGAATAAAGGGTATTGAAAGGCTTTTTTGTTTATGTGTAGACAGATGAGACTTCAGGCCACAGTGGTCATGTTTCGGAAGTGACCTGTGTAATGAAGGGGGAGTGGTCAGCTCTCTAGCTGAGCAGTTTAGTTCAGTCCAGAACAAGTTGGGAGGTTTAGCAGTGGACGTGTGAACAGGTTCTCTCTCTTTCTGCCCTTCTAACTTCAACCTGTAAGCACCTGTTCCATTAATTATATTGTTTTTCAAGAGTGTTTGCTTATTGGGACTGTTGTGTATATTCGGAACAGCAGAATTAGATCTAGTTTGGATGGACTGAGTTCTGTAGGGGTTCTTTATTCTGTTCTTTGTACTTCATTGTGAAATTTTGTGAATAAATTTCTGCCTGTTTTAAAATCTAAAAGTCAACCTAGCTCGCTTACTCCAAATAATTTTCACTGTACACTTACTGAAACAAATTGCAAAGTTATGGTCTGGGTTGCTTGCTCGGGAATGTTTTGAGTGTTATGGACTAGGCCAGACCAAGACAAAGTGGGTAGGGACCATATAAAGAATGCTACATTCACTTGAAAGCTAAAATAAATTACCTTTTTAAAAAATGATCTATTTATGTCCTTTAGCTGTTTTTATTTCTACTCACTTAATTTAATCACGACAACTTAACTTGATTAGTCATTGTATTTATTGCATCAAAACAAAAAAGCTCAACTATTCTATGTTTCTAGTCTTTTACATGCTAATTATGCTTTTACTTATGAAAAAAGCTTTCAAAGTAATTGCCTTCAGCAGTTCAACATGAATATTAACATACTCTACACAAATAGAAAATCAGTTGTTTTAATTTTTCTTTTATGAGCAAGCCAAAAGCTTATAGTTTCAAACAGGTAGCACTTAAAAGTATAAAACCTTGTATTGTACTTTGTATGCTTTTGGCAGCTAATTCTACATTCACATTGTAGTCAGAACAAATAAAATAAGAGCATTTTCTGTGATCAAACATCATATTATAAAACTTAATAATGCAAAGTATAAACTCTATAAATTTCCAACAATACATCTCGATATAAAACAAATCTGATTAAAGAATATATATGAACATTAACCTTAATGAGGTGCTAATGCAGTCTCGAGAGTTGTTTTACCAAAATCGGTCAACTATTTTAAGAAAAAAATGCTAATTATACAGAAATTATGCTTTTTCAGTGAATTTCACAAGTAAAAGCCCAAAATTAGGGGTGGGGAACCTGCAGCCTTAAGGCCTCATGCAACCTTCTAGGCCATTGTGTGTGGCCTTTTGAATGAATACAAATTTTGCAGAACAAATCTTTTATTTTTTGTTAATTTATTTTTACCTTTATTATTTTTATTTTAATCTTAAAATGAATCTATTTAAAATACCAGAGAGTAAACGAAAATTCAACAAAATAATCCTCACAAACTGACCGCCACAATTAAACAATTGGTAAGTCATAAGGGCTATTTCGACACCTGCTACGCTCATGATTTAGTTATAATGCGACTCTAGAAGTACATAGTAGTTAGATTTTTACAAAATAATGTGAATTTTGAAGAATGTATAATTGAAGTTTCTTGGATGCGGCCTTATTAGATTACAACTAACACAATGTGGCCTTCCAACATGAAAAGGTTCCCCACCTCTGCCCAAAACCCTTGACTATAGTTCACCACTCATTAACACATCAACAGTAATTACGTTAACATCCACCAACTAACACCTGTGATAGGGTTAGGGTTAGAATAAATGATCACAATTAACATTAAATGGTAATTATTTCTCTCCACGGATGCTGCCTGACCTGCTGAATACTTCCAACACTTTCTACCTTTATTCAAGATTTTCAGCAACCCTGTTCCTTTAGACAAATGCAAGAGGACTGTAAATACCTTTTGTAATAACTCAGCAATTTCAAAGACACAGTTTCATTGAATTTATATATCAGGGATGCAGCCTATTTTTCAGTGTAACTGCCAGGGATGTCTGATTGTCCCTTCTTCCATTGCCTACTGACATTCCACATTCAGTGTCAATGTATTGTATATTTTTAAAAATATTATTTGTATGCACTGTGTGTGTTTTAAAGAACTAGCTTCAACTAATATTCGCGTATTTTCCTATTGTATAAAGTTAAATGCACTTCTTGAAGATTACTTGTGATTAAAAGGCAACTCGTAACTTGCTATTTTTATCATTTCACAGCATGCGCACTGACAGTTCCAATACAATACTCAATAACTATAAAGCAACTGCGTAAGAGTACAGAACACCTGTTCCACAATGTGTGTATCATACTTCTGTAACAGGAAGTACTCAGGAAACTGCTGCTTTCTTCTTTCAGTTGAAAGAATTAAGCTGATAAACATCAAAAATTGTGATTTATTAAGGTGCATAACAGTACGTGTGGTTGACTGAAAAACAAGCGTGTTATCTTTTGCAATTCACAGCTTGTACATAGTATGAGTTATTTGCTCAATATTATTCAGTAACTTACTTATTCTGAAACCAACTAGTCACATCTTCATGTAAGCAAGGATCCACTTACTTGGCTTTCAGTGTCTCTTCCTGACAGTTCCATTCTGGGTCATCTTCAAGCTGCAACTCCCGTAGCACACGGCCTGGTTTGTAGGCTGCATTAATCAATAGAGTAAGAACCTATTTTAAAGGCAACAAAAAGTACAAAGATCAATTCTAATGCTAATGATCTTAAAACTTAAAATCAAATTATCAAGGTTTTATTTTGTCTGAATATTTCAATTATGTGAGAAATTGATTACTTGAAATTCTTCTTTTATGCATCTGGTGACAATGCTAAAAGATTGGCTTTCTACAAGACACTTTAATGAGGCTTCTCTTAGCAGGTCATATCCTAAGTCCTGCTTGATGTTAATGGTCTAGAAGTCAGGAACAGCAACTTGTACTAGTTCAGAACTCTTCTCAACATTCATTTGGATGAGTTCAAAGTATCAAATAATAAATTAAATTGAAATAATTAAGTTGAAAAGACAGACTGTATTAGCTTAAATAGATTTGTAACATACAGAATTACATCCATAGTAAATTATGACCTTAGTGCACTCATGGTTTTTCATGTTTCAGGAGTGTCTTTGAATTTTTTTTTAAACCAAATGTGGTTGCTCCTGTAAATAATGTTGCACAAAGTTCCAAAATGTGACATATTTGCCAAATGGAGATTCTTCCTTAATTTTCTTTTTGTGCATGCTGTTTATAAAATTGAAACTAACAATAGCATGTTTTGTAAACAAGAAGGTATTAAAAAACATTATGATTTTTTAAATAGTTGCATCTCAAGGCAATTAATTCATTCATTTTTGACCAACCTTTGGTGACTGGCTAATAACTCAAATATCCAGGAGGAAAATTATTAATTTTGAATTACAATCAATTTAATAGAATTTCAGACCCAAAGTTCAATGAATTTCGTTGCCAGTTCAAAAGAACAGTAATTCTCTTGCTCCCTCTCAAGGCTGAATTTTCAAATGTCTGTGGAATCAAAACAACCTGTGGGTGTGATTCGAAAACTGCAGTCCTGGAGGTTGTTTTGCAATCATGATGCCTCTGAGATTGTGCCAAATTTTCAAGGAGCAGGTGGAGAGAGGGAACACAAAACCTGCTTGTCACCATATTACTGGCCAATACACTATGAGTTATGATAGAGACCATTCACCCCATCAAATTCATGTTTGATTTCCTTTGAGTAATCCAGTCAATCCCATTAACATGGTCTATTCACACAGTCTGGAAAATTCATTTAAGGTGCTAAACAAGCATCTGAAAAGGTACATGCAGTTTGGAACACGAGTTACAATTTTTATTTTGGTGAACCTGAATAACCTGGTGCATGTTAGCGGTCAGCTGTTGGGTTAATTGCAGGAAGGTTTGAAATGTAATTTGTGTGTGTTAAAAATGGAAATTTGATGGGCCAACTGGCATCAGGTCCAGTGCTATAATTTGAATTTGTTCAAATAGCCACTTTACTTTGCTTCCACTTCCTGGCCTTGTTATGAGTCGCCTGCTCTATTCAGCAAGGTAGCAGTAACCTCCATCACGGTAGCTCTCTGCCTTAGGTACTGATGGCAGGCAGGCAGCTCCTCCCTCCTGAAAGCTCCTGGGCATTTCTATTTGAATGATGGGCTCACCTCCTGGCCAATTAGATCACTTGCATTTAAAAATTACATAGCAAGAGGTCATGGCTGAACAAAAGGGATAGAACCTGGATTCCTTCCAAGTGGCAGGTTCCTTCTCATGCATAAGCTTTCCTTTTTTATTCCTCTTCATTCTATCTATACTACTCGGGCTTTAATTGTAATTCATGGTCTTTCATTGCCAAGCGTACTAATTTACTACAGTTAACATTAGAGTTATTACACGTGTTTAATTTGGAGGGTAGAATTTCAATAAGTCATGAAGTTCTAAATTTGGAACCAATGGACATTTTGGCTTTCTCTAGAAAATATTAGCCCTCAATTTTGAAGTATTCTTGTTAGTTAAGTAACTGGTTTTCATGTTTTGATCCAGCCTACCTCCTTCAGAACAAGCACACATTTTCCAGGTCCAACTGATTGAGGAAGTTCTGCTATTCGTCCTTTGTTGAGATATGGACCTGAGAAACAGCGATGATTGAAATATATTTTGGAACAGCAGTACTTGCCATTGGTAGTACCTACATAAAGAAAGAAAATAAACTTTTCCATGATTTGGGTTTTGTTATGATTAGCTATATTAAAATTGAAGAGACCTAACCATAACACAAACCTGTAATGTAAGACAAAAGAAGTAAACAATAAAATAAATGAAAGCTAGTGTTTACAATCTAAATAAAGATACACTTATCTTTGTTTGAAAACGTGCAAATATACAACTGATCAACAGAGAAAAGCAAAAATAAAAGTCCTGATTTTGATTTGGGAATGGAATATGACCGAGTGTAGAGAACAGCTGCAGTAAACTGTCTTGGGCTCAAACTAATTTGGCCCAAACGACATCAACTTCCAGGCCTCTTCAGAGGGGAGATTTAATTTACTGTCTAAAACTGGCAGACTGGCAGCTGGCTAGCAGGCAGGAGCTCTTCCTGCTTCACAAAGTGGGCGGCACGGTGGCACTGCTGCCTCACAGCGCCTGAAGACCCGGGTTCAATTCCCGACTCAGGCGACTGACTGTGTGGAGTTTGCACATTCTCCCCGTGTCTGCGTGGGTTTCCTCCGGGTGCTCCGGTTTCCTCCCACAGTCCAAAGATGTGCGGGTCAGGTGAATTGGCCATGCTAAATTGCCCGTAGTGTTAGGTAAGGGGTAAATATAAGGGTATGGGTATGGGTGGGTTGCGCTTCAGCGGGTCGGTGTGGACTTGTTGGGCCGAAGGGCCTGTTTCCACACTGTAAGTAATCTAATCTAAAGTGCCTGCGCTTCCCCGGTCCCCAACGCCTTATTTTCACTATGGACATCCAGTCCCTGTACACCTCCATCCCCCATCACGAAGGACTCAAAGCCCTCCGCTTCTTCCTTTCCCGCCGCACCAACCAGTACCCTTCCACTGACACCCTCCTTCGACTGACTGAACTGGTCCTCACCCTGAATAACTTCTCTTTTCAATCCTCCCACTTCCTCTAAACCAAAGGAGTTGCCATGGGCACCCGCATGGGCCCCAGCTATGCCTGCCTCTTCGTAGGATATGTGGAATAGTCCATCTTCCGCAACTACACTGGCACCACCCCCCACCTTTTCCTCCGCTACATTGATGACTGTATCGGCGCTGCCTCGTGCTCCCACGAGGAGGTTGAACAGTTCATCAACTTTACTAACACCTTCCATCCCGACCTGAAATTCACCTGGACTGTCTCAGACTCCTCCCTCCCCTTCCTATACCTTTCCATTTCTATCTCGGGCGACCGACTCAACACAGACATCTATTATAAACCGACTGACTCCCACAGCTACCTGGACTACACCTCCTCCCACCCTGCCCTCTGTAAAAACGCCATCCCATATTCCCAATTCCTTCGTCTCTGCCGCATCTGCTCCCAGGTGGACCAATTCCAACACCGCACAGCCCAGATGGCCTCCTTCTTCAAGGACCGCAGATTCCCCCCAGACGTGATCGACGATGCCCTCCACCGCATCTCCTCCACTTCCCGCTCCTCCGCCCTTGAGCCCCGCTCCTCCAACCGCCACCAAGACAGAACCCCACTGGTTCTCACCTACCACCCCACCAACCTCCGCATACAACGTATCATCCGCCGCCATTTCCGCCACCTCCAAACGGACCCCACCACCAAGGATATATTTCCCTCCCCTCCCCTATCAGCGTTCCGCAAGGACCACTCCCTTCGTGACTCCCTAGTCAGATCCACACCCCCCACCAACCCAACCTCCACCCCCGGCACCTTCCCCTGCAACCGCAGGAAATGTAAAACTTGCGCCCACACCTCCACACTCACTTCCCTCCAAGGCCCCAAGGGATCCTTCCATATCCGCCACAAGTTCACCTGTACCTCCACACACATCATCTATTGCATCCGCTGCACCCGATGTGGCCTCCTCTATATTGGTGAGACAGGCCGCTTACTTGCGGAACGCTTCAGAGAACACCTCAGGGACGCCCGAACCAACCAACCCAATCACCCCGTGGCTCAACACTTCAACTCTCCCTCCCACTCCACCGAGGACATGCAGGTCCTTGGACTCCTCCACCGGCAGAACACAACAACACGAAAGCTGGAGGAGGAGCGCCTCATCTTCCGCCTGGGAACCCTCCAACCACAAGGTATGAATTCAGATTTCTCCAGTTTCCTCATTTCCCCTCCCCCCACCTTGTCTCAGTCGGTTCCCTCAACTCAGCACCCTCCTAACCTGCAATCCTCTTCCTGACCTCTCCACCCCCACCCCACTCCGGCCTATCACCCTCACCTTGACCTCCTTCCACCTATCCCACCTCCATCGCCCCTCCCCCTAGTCCCTCCTCCCTACCTTTTATCTTAGCCTGCTTGGCTCTCTCTCTTATTCCTGATGAAGGGCTTATGCTCGAAACATCGAATTCTCTATTCCTGAGATGCTGCCTGGCCTGCTGTGCTTTGACCAGCAACACATTTGCAGCTGTGATCTCCAGCATCTGCAGACCTCATTTTTTACACTAAAAAAAAAATTGACTTGCTTCAGCCTCTTCCACTCAACCCCTCTTTAGGGGCTGTATATGAAAACCATAACTGACTCTCCTATGCAAGTGCTCTATGAGAGTAAAGTCAAGCACAATGCCAACATCAGAGCCCAACCTGCAGCTTTGAAGGACCTGGCAGTACCAAAGGGTGCCTGTCTCACACTTATGAGGATCATGTAAACATCTTAGACAGTGGAATTATTGCTGGTGAGAACAATGCATTATTTTTATTGCCTGTCCTCTGGCTTACAACTGGTAACTGCGTTAGGATTGCATAATCAGTTTGACGAGCAACACAGCTAGGGACATATAAACACTCAAGAGTTAATACTGGAGGTAGTCTCAATCTAACCTACCTAGCAAGCAATTCGTCATAGAAGATCATTATTGAATTCCTACAGCATGGAAACAGGACTTTTGGGCCAATACGTCCACGCTGACCCTCTGGTGAGTAACCCACCCAGACCCATTCGCCTATTACTCTACATTTTTTTAATCTCTAACTAATACACCTACCTGAACATTAGGGCAATTTAGAATGGCCAATCCACCTAACCTGCACATCTTTGGACTGGGGGAGGAAACCGGAGACCTGGAGGAAACTCACGCAGACGCACACAGAATGAACAAACTCCACACAGACAATCACCTGAGAATGGAATCGAAGCCAGGTCCCTGGCGCTGTGAGACATCAGTGCTAACCACTGAGCCACCATGCCGCTCAATTGAAAGGATGAAATTGGCAATTTAACTTATAGTACACCAATGATCCCGGCCTAGCATAATTGCATTTAAGATGACCTGATAAGATAATATTTTTCAGTCTTTTTCAGTAAGTTCACATTTACTTTTAACAAATTTGTAATCATATTTGATTTTCCTACCAACTGCTTTACTTTGAAATTTCTGGGGTTGCCTTATTATAGTCAACTTTTTTATCTCTAGATTGTTGAACATGAACTTTCCTAATTTGTCCTCAGTTGTAAGCTTACAGCATTGGTGTGGATATTTCATTGTTGGGGTGTAATTGAGACCTGCCCTATCTGTTAGGAATGAGATCAGGCAGAATGTAAAACTGATGTTTGACCTGAAACTGCCCAGTTCCCACTGGACAAGTTAGATTAAAATTAGCCCTTTAATCACTCCAACCAACTTCGATTCTTATGCAATCAGACCACTGGATGTTATTTATTCAAATCCTTTAATTAGTAACTTACCAGCTTCTGTTGTGATCGGGCAAGACTCATGAGGGACCGGTTCCACAGGTATGGCATGAAGTCTGTCATTAAAAACAAAACAAGTAAAGTTCAGAACTGCAAGTTTGGAAGTATTGCTACAGCCCAAGAATAAAACAAGTTATACTGTTTATTAGCGTTGAAAATGTGTTGCTGAAAAAGCGCAGCAGGTCAGACAGCATCCAGGGAACAGGGGATTCGATGTTTCTGGCATAAGCCTTTCTTTCTTCATTCCTGAAGAAGGGCTTATGCCCGAAACATCGAATCTCCTGTTCCCTGGATGCTGCCTGACCTGCTGCGCTTTTTCAGCAACACATTTTCAGCTCTGATCTCCAGCATCTGCAGACCTCACTTTCTCCAATCCTGTTTATTAGATCAGACTAGATATTGTGCGGTGACTTACTGAGCATATTGATCTAATGCAATCGGTTTCCTACTGGGTGGGTTAGCCTAAAATTACAATATATTCCTCAACCAAATGATATCTAAAGATGTTGTGTTTGTTCCAAAAATTTAGTACAAGCTTAAAATTCAAATCTAACATAAAATCTACAAATGTGGCATGTCAGAATCCAAAATGTACAACACATCGCAATCATGAAACTACCCAAACTCAACTCAGACTTTTACTCAAACTATCCAAAAACTAATCTCTCTATCACAAACCTTTACATACAGCTTATTCTTAACTGAGTTGCTATACACTGAGTGAATTGTTACACTGGCAAATTCTGCCAGTCTGAACCAAATAGTAATTGCTTTTGATTAATTCAATAAACTGAGTTATTTTCTTGGTATTGAACGGTCATCTTTATATTTCCAAATTTAAGTTCATTACAGATCAATCAGCCAAATGGTTGCTTAGGGATAGTGTGGTGTTGCACAGCTTGATGGCCTTCTCATGGAGTTCTTCTCAAATAATTGTTGGGGAAGCATAAAACAGCTTCCTTATTATATTATGAGGACATCAGAAAGCAAGACTCCTCAGCAGTTTATTATTTTTGGTAGTTGTTTTCATTACAGATCTACGAGTATACTTCTTGCAATTTCTTTTAATCCAGGGATTTGGAGGATTATTATGTTGAAAATTTATACAGATTTACATCAGTTATGACTTCCAAAAATACTGCCTTTAAACCCTGCTTTTTCAAAAAATCTTTTTCTTAAGATTGTCTTTCTAAATTTTAACACTTATGCATTCTAAAAAAAAAACTGGGACATTTGGCACTGCTCATATAGCTAGACTGGGCAGTAAAAGATAAATAGATTCCTCTATTCTTCACTACAGTGCTAACTGCTTTCTATAGTCTTTAGCCTTTCTATTTTGTAATGTTTTCTTTCACCTCAGTAAATCAATTTCTTTATTCCTCCCATGAGCCAAAGCATCTCTCTAATATTCACTTAATTTACATGTGAACCTAAACGAGGATTGCCACTGGTAATTTGAACCATCAGTCTAACTTAATGCACGTTCTCACCTGATGTACACAGTTTCCAAACTAGTTCTCAAAAGGCCATAAGATATTAGAGTAGAAACAGGCCATGCAGCTTTTGAGTCTGCTCGACCATTCAATCTAATAGTCCTGAACTCTACTTTCCTGCCTTTCCTCCCCGATCCCTCAATTCCCTTATTGATTTGAAATCTGTCTCTCACCCCTCACCATACTTAATCACCCAGCCTTAAAAGTTTTATGCGGTGAAGAATTCCACAGATTCACTGCCCTCAGAAGAAATTCTTAATCTCAGTTTTAAACGTGCAAGCCCTTATTCTGAAAATATGCCCTCTGATCCTCTAGTCTCCCACAAGGAGAAATAACCTTTTTAGGGCAAAAGTGAGTACTGCAGATGCTGGAGATTAGAGTCAAGAGTGTGGTGCAGGAAAAGCACAGCAAGTCAGGCAACGTCCAAAGAGCAGGAAAAGCAATGTTTCGGGCAAAAGCCCTTCATCAGGAATGAGGCTGGGAGACTCGGGGGTAGAGAGATAAATAGGAGTAGGACGGGGTTGGAGGGAAGGTAGCTGAGTGCGCAACAGGTGGGTGGAGGTGGGTGTAATGGTGATAGGTCGGAGGGGAGGGTGGTGCAGATAAGTGGGAAGAAAGATGGATAGTTGGGACAGGTTATGAGGACCATACTGAGTTGGAAGGTTGGAGGGGGGCGGGGGGGGGGGGGGGGGGGGGGGCGGGGAAGAGGGAGGAAGGAGAAATGAGGAAACTGGTGAAATCCGCATTGATGCCGTGGGGTTCGAGGGTCCAGAGGTGGAAGATGAGATGGTCTTCCTCCAGCTATCGGGTGGTACGGGAGCGGCAATAGAGGCGGCCCAGGACCTCACCAACTTTTCTGTCATCAGAAAACCTGGCTATAGTATATTCACTTTCCTCAATCAAGTAATTAATATATTATATAATTATGGCTCCAGCACTGATCCCTGTGGCATCCTACTTGTTACAGCTTCCCATCTTGAAGATGACCACCTTTTGCCAACTCTCGGTCTTCAATTAATTAGACAATGCTTTATCTCTGCTAATATACTACTTGATCACCTTGGGCTCTTATGTTATTAATCAGCCTAAAGTGTGGCATCCTGACAGATATACAAGTAGTCAGGGAATAGGGAATACTGCGGAGAAGCAAACGGGTTTTAAGTTTAAAAAGGCGTCACATGTTGGAGCGGGCCTGATGGGCCAAAGGGCCTGTTCGTGTGCTGTACTGTTCTTTGCAGGAAATGTCTTCTGAAAATTCAAATATGTTATTTCCACCGCTTCCCCTTTATCTGTCCTGCTTGCTATCTCCTCAATGAAATTCTGGGCCAATGGGCTGAGAAGTGGCAGATGGAGTTTAATTCAGATAACTGTGGGGTGCTGCATTTTGGGAAAGCAAATCTTAGCAGGACTTATACACTTATTGGTAAGGCCCTATGGAGTGTTGCTGAACAAAGAGACCTTAGAGTGCAGGTACATAGTTGCTTGAAAGTGGAGTCACAGGTAGATAGGATAATGAAGGCAGCGTTTGGTATGCTTTCCTTTATTGGTCAGAGTATTGAGTACAGGAGTTGGGAGGTCATGTTGTGGTTGTAAAGGACATTGGTTAGGCCACTGTTGGAATATTGCATGCAATTCTGGTCTCCTTCCTATCGGAAAGATGTTGTGAAACTTGAAAGGGTTCAGAAAAGATTTAGAAGGATGTTGCCAGGGTTGGAGGATCTGAGCTTCAGGGAGAAGCTGAACAGGCTAGGGCTGTTTTCCTTGGAGCGTCGGAGGCTGAGGACTTACCTTATAGAGGTTTACAAAATTATGAGGGGCACGGATAGGATAAATAGGCAAAGTCTTTTCCCTGGGGTCAGGGAGTCCAGAACTAGAGGGCATAGGTTTAGGGTGAAAGGGGAAAGATATAAAAGAGACCTAAGGGGCAACTTTTTCCTGCAGAGGGTGGTATGTGTATGGAATGAGCTGCCAGAGGATGTGGTGGAGGCTGATCCAAATGCCTCTTAAATGTTGCAATTGTATGGGTATATGAATGGGAAGGGTTTGGAGAGATATGGGCCGGGTGCTGGCAGGTGGGACTAGATTGGGTTGGGATATCTGGTCGGCATGGACAGGTTGGACCGAAGGGTCTGTTTCCATGCTGTACATCTCTATGACTCTATGATTTCCTCTTCATGTCTGACTCTGCTTGATCATAGTTTGCATTTGTAAATGTTCATTATATCCATGATAATTGACTCTAACATTTTCTCAATAGCAGATGATTAGCTAATTAATCTATAGCTACCTGTTTATGACTCCTTCCACTTTTAAATAAGACCTTATGTTGGCAGTTTTCCAACCTTCTGGGACTTTTCCAGAATCTAAGGATGCCTGGAAAATAAGTACTGGTAACTGCCCCCCTTTGTTTGGGGGGGGGGGGGGGAAGAGTGGGGCTCCATTTTCCCCATTCTATGGGCAACTGATGGTACAGGTGGGGGATTATAGGGTGGCTACACCTTGTCTCACCTCTTCACATAAACCCTACCCTGTGAGAATACAAGGAAAAAGACCAAGCTTCCTATTTTGGGATCCTGCGAAGAAAAGATATCGATCAATTATCCTCAGGACCCAAAAAGCTGCCAACTCTTTTGGTGAGCTGAGATGTCACTGTCAAGGCCAGTGTTCGGTTAAGAAACTCTCCATTGTTCACTAGTCAGATCCTATCATATTGATTAGCACTCGTTACAGCAAGCTTTCTTGGTGTCGGTGTGGCAAGATGGTTGACACCCAGCACATCAACACCACACAGTCAAAAAAAAAGGAAAATCTTGGCCAAGGTATCAACAGAACTGATAACGAGAATTTGCCTTTTAGAAAAAACATTGCAGCAAAACATATGACCTGAAATAATTATCTTTCAGACAGTACAAGAGATTTTTGAGAACATGTGGCAATGTTAAAAATGTATGATTTTGAAATAAATTAGATTACACATTAGTGTACCTGGTACCGTTCCAATTAGTCAATGATTATAAAAAAACACTACAAAGCTATCAGACATTTAAATAAAGCAGCAATTTCAATCGCCGGTCGAAATCACCAATTACAAACATGATACAGTTGACAGTGAAGCTTTGTACAGCAACAGACTTCTGATTAGGGCAACAAAGATATTAAAGTCCACTTGATTACAATTCAATTCTTAACTTACTGTTTTTCTGGTTGGACTATTGCAATTTTCTTCTGCTTTGGACCTGTCAATTAATAGAAAGAAAGATCATCCACCGTATATAGACTCAATTCATTGAGTTGCAATATGTTTTACACAACCCACACACAAAACAAGTGATCTACTTCTGGAGAAAAGGAGAAGGACAGTTTGCTTTGAAAGTTCATGTGGGTGAAACTGATCTTCAAGAATAGGGTTACATGGATAGTAATGAAAGAGCAGTTCCATTCATACCCCACCTGTACTGTTTTCCTGCCATGGACATTAACATCCATATGATAGATATTCCATTCTCACAACAAAAGGAATCATACAAATATCATCATCATTAGTCTATATAAGGATGCTTCCTGACATTAGACAATGACAATATCGAGGTCTATTATTTGATTAATTTTATTCACCCTCACTGTCCCTGTGTTGTCAGATTGTTGCCAAATATCCAGACCTGGAAGAGCTGTAATATCGTTGGATTAAATTTCAGAAAGTTTAAAGTCATAGGCCTAGATTTCACTAAGTACAATTGGAAGCCTATTAGAAACGGGAGGCGGGTTTTAATTCTGGCACTATTTAGACTCCACTTACAATACTGTGAACTGGTTTAAAGGAAGTCCTATGGCTGCCTCAGAACATCATCTGGAGTTGACTGGCCTGATTGCAATGATAGCAAGTCCCAGCAATGAAGATCCTAGTTAGCTTTTTCACCTAATGTAGGAACCTAGAGTACCAAACTCTTGACTCGTGCTACTACCTCAATAATGAAAATCCAGACACTGTTCTTCAACTTCTTCAGAAAATCCATTACCTTATCACAGACTTCATGGGCATTTCTCATTTCAGGCTAAATCAGACCGTTCCTAACTCTAAGCAAGAAGCTGTTGACATAAGTTTTTAATTTAATATCTTTGTCATTGCAAAGACTAGGTTATTTTATCCCCATCACACAACAAAATTCATTTTTATCTGTGACTCTTTTGTCTTTCTCCATTGTATAATGTATTACATGCCCCAAGTAGAAAAATCTAGAATTATTCTTATTCTTATGCAGGTCTTGGAAGTTGAAAGCATTTCCAGAATTAACCCCTCTATGTGAAACAAGAACTTTGTTTAGTGGCCTATATTTGGAGACACTGAAAAAAAAATTTTCTTCTCCAAAAATTGGCTGTGCACCTAATTTAAAATGAATTAAAGCATAACTACTAATTGCAGTCTTTGCAAATTAAACACTGCGGTCACTTGTTTTGTCTGTCTGGGCAGTATTTAAAAGGAGGCGAGATGGGTCTCATCTTTCAGCTGGAAAGCTAGCAAGAGCATCATCTTAATTCTTTGCCAAAAGGCATACCAAATCAAGAACCCGAAAAGCAGGAACAGCACCCAACCAGCAGCTGTCAGTTCTTGACCGCCTGGCAGTGCCACAGGGAAGTGGGCAGCTGTTACGGTATTACAAGACGCAGGATTTCTCATGGATCCCGATGCAGGTATTGCTGGGGCAGGAAAGGAACTGGTTGTCCTCAGTCGGCCCGCTTCTGACAATCTTTTGATTATTAAATTTAAATCACGAGGTATCCTGACTGAAATTTATCTGGTTACGGTGGCTCAGTGGTTAGCACTACTGCCTCACAGCACCACGGCCATGGGTTCGATTCCCGCCTCAGGTGACTGTGCAAACTCCACACAGACATTCTCCCCGTGTCTGCGTGGGTTTCCTCCAGGTGGTCCGGTTTTCTCCCACAATCCAAAGATGTGCAGGTCAGGTGAACTGGCCATACTAAATTGCCCATAGTGTTAGGTGCATTAGTCAAGGGTAAATACAGGGTAGGGGAAATGGATCTGGGTGAGTTATTCTTCGGAGAGTCAGTGTGGACTTGTTGGGCCGAAGGGCCTGTTTCCATACTGTAGAGAATCTAATTTAATTAACTTTGCATCAATATTTACACAAAATGAAAAGAAAGGATGAAGAGTGTCTGAAAGACTGACAAGTTAAGTCTTATGAATTTGATGTTACCTTAACAGTATATATTTTCTTGATAGTACTTACAGACTGCACGATATGGCGGGGTCAAAGGGTATCCATTTGCTTCACACCAACCGACTGGAAAAATATCCATTGAGTCGACATCAACAATGTATTCGGGGACAGATCTCTTACAGTCTAGAATAAAGTGGATATACATTAAAAATGTAGCTGCTTAAAAAAAACTACCTGCTGTTATATTATCCTTTGATTAAAAACTTTATTTCATACTATAAAAATATTAGCAGTATTTTTGCTTTTGACATTCACTAATTAAGAGTCTGAGTATGCCTTGAAAAATGTTAGAAACGCTAAGTGAAAAGCCAGTTACATTTAAGTAAATCAGATGATGGAAAGCATTTGTTATCAACTGATATTTTATCGACTGACTTGCAACAGTCCCTCTTCAAAAAAAGAGTGATATTTTCAGGCATCTCCAGTGACAAAGCATAAAATCAAAAGGACGAATGAAAAACGCCAGTCCAAAATCTTTCATTATTTTCTCTTCTGATTTATGCTTGATCTGGAGAAAATGCAACAAGTTATTCCTTTGTACTTTTTGATTATGCTTGTTCCAGCGTGCTTTGGAACTAGAACATTACAGAAGCCTACTGCATAGAAACAGGTTAATTGGACTTTTAGTACTATACTGCAATTTTATCAGAGAACAATCACACAGACCTACTGATTTTTTCATACTTTTCACATTCTCCTTCTTAAATGAATTTAACGTTGAATTTTAACAAGAATTTGTGGACTTTGCTTCAAGAACAGTTAACAGCAGAGAATTCCACATTCTGACCAGCTTGTTAAAGGTGTTTCTTTCAAACATGTATATTTACAATCAATTTAACACAAACTGATCTGCTTCAAATAAATTCAATTTCATTCAATTTGGTAAATTTGGAAATTCCAGTTGAGCACATTGCTTGGTTCGCTAAAAAGCACATACATGAATAAATAACAACGTAGAAGGAAAGAAATAGGAGCTTGGAGAAAATAAAAGAAAATTACAAGAACTGTTTCTGTTTTGCTGAGATGTAGCACCCTCTTTTCTACCCTTGAACAAAATTCACATCCATTCCATTCTTTGATGGAGGTTGCAACACCATCTAAATGTCCCTGTACCTGTCCTGGTAGGAACTGCATCTGTTTCACAGTAGCTGCTTCATTTTGTAACTCTGAACTACATGCTTGGAGATCCACAAACATTCATAACCTACCACGAAGACTTTGAGTAGTTTTGGATCATGCGCAAAGAGCTAGGCTGTTACTGCAACCTATGTTCTATTGTCTTACTTAAGACAAATAGAGCCACGGAGACTTGCCAAAGTCAACTTAGACCGTAAGACATAGGAATGGAAGTAAGGCCATTCAGCCCATCGAGTCCACTCCGCTATTTAATCATGGCTGATGGGCATTTCAACTCCACTTACCCATACTCTCCCCGTAGCCCTTAATTCCTTACGAGATCAAGAATTTATCAATCTCTGCCTGGAAGACACCCAAAGTCCTGGCCTCCACTGGGCTCCGTGGCAATGAACTCCACAGACCCGCCACTCTCAGGTTGAAGAAAGGTCTCCTCATTTCCATTCTAAATTGACCCCTTCTAATTCTAAGGCTGTGCCCATGGGTCCTAGTCTCCTCGCCTAACGGAAACAACTTCCCAGCGTCCATCCTTTCTAAGCTATGCAATATCTTGTAAATATCTATTAGATCGCCCCTCAACCTTCTAAACTCTAATGAATACAATCCCACAATCCTCAGCCGTTCATCGTATGTTAGGCCTACCATTCCAGGGATCATCGTGTGAATCTCCACTGGACACACTCCAGTGCAAGTATGTCCTTCTCGAGGTGTGGGACCCAAAATTAGACACAGTATTCTAAATGGGGCCTAACTAGAGCTTTA
Source organism: Hemiscyllium ocellatum (assembly GCF_020745735.1). Taxonomy (NCBI): domain Eukaryota; kingdom Metazoa; phylum Chordata; class Chondrichthyes; order Orectolobiformes; family Hemiscylliidae; genus Hemiscyllium; species Hemiscyllium ocellatum. The sequence goes on from NC_083423.1 coordinate 7,966,528, forward strand.
TAAAGTCTCAGAAGCACATCACTGCTTTTATATTCCAACCCTCTTGAGATAAATGAAAACATTACATTTGCTTTCTTAGTCACGGACTCAACCTGTGTTAACCTTTAGAGAATCTTGGATTAGGATTCCTTTATACTTTGGCCTTATGAATTTTCTCACCGGTTAAAAAAATAGTCCATGTCTGTATTCTTTTTTCCAACGTGCAAGACCTCGCATTTGTTCATGCTGAATTTCATCAGCCATTTCCTGGACCACTCTCCTAAACTGTCTAAATCTTCGTACTATTTGCCTGTCCACCTAACTTCGTATCGTCGGCAAACTTCACTAGTATACCCCCAGTCCCTTCATCCAGATCATTTATATTTAAAGTGAACAGCTATGGCCCCAACACTGAACCCTGCGGGACATCACTTGTCACTGGCTGCCATTCTGAAAAACAACCTTGTATCCCAATTCTCTGCCTTTTGTCAGACAGTCAATTCTCAATTCATGCCAGTAGCTCACCTCAAACACCATATGCCCTCACCTTACTCAGCAGCCTCCTGTGAGGCACCTTATCAAAGGCCTTTTGGAAGTCTAGATAGAGAACATCCACTGGGTTTTCCTGGTCTAACCTACTTGTTACCTCTTCAAAGAATTCTAACAGGTTTGTCAGGTACAACCTCCCCTTACTAAATCTATGCTGCCTTCTTCTAATCCAACCCCGCACTGCCAAGAATTTAGAAACCTCATTCTTAATGATGGATTCTAGAATTTTACCAACAACCGAGGTTAGGCTGATTGACCTATAACTTTCCACCTTATGACTTGATCCCTTCTTGAACAAGGGAGTTACAGCAATGATTTTCCCTGACTCCAGAGACTTTTGAAAGATCACAATCAACGCCTCTGCTATTTCCTCAGCCACCTCCCTCAGAACTCTAGGATGTAGCCCATTGGGGCCAGGAGATTTATCAATTTTTAGACCATTTAGCTTTTCTAGCACCTTCTCTTTTGTAATGACTACTATACTCAACTCTGCCCCCTGACTCTCCTTAATTGTTGGGATATTAGTCCTGATTTCCACTGTGAACATTGACACAAAGTATTTTATTAAGTTCTTCAACTATTTCCTTCTCTCCCAGCACTAGCCTTGCTGCATCAATTTGGAGTGACCCAACGTCTACTTTTGCCTCTCATTTGTTTTTTATGTATTGAAAGAAACTTTTACGAGAATTTCTCATATTACTGGCTAGCCTACCTTCATATTTGATCCTCTCCTTCCTTATTTCACTCTTTGTTATCCTTGGTTTGTTTTTGTAGTCTTCCCAATCTTCTGATTTCCCAGTGCTCTTGGCCACTTTATCGGCTCTCTCTTCTTCTTTGATACATTTCCTGACTTCCTTTGTCAGCTATGGCTGTCTAATCCCTCCCCCTCCCCACCATGGATAATCTTTATTTTCTTTAGGATGAACCTCTGTACTGTGTCTTCAATTACACCCAGAAACTCCTATGCCATTTTTGCTGTCCTGTCTTCCTCGCTAGGCTCTGCTTCCAGTCGATTTTTGTCAGTTCTTCTCACATGCCCCTGTAATTACCTTTACTTAAACTGTAGCACCATTATATCAGATTTTAACTTCTCCCTTTCAAACTGTAGACTGAACTCTACCATATTGTAATCACTGCCTCCGAAGTGTTCCCTTACTTTACGATCTTTTATAAAGTTTGGCTCATTACATCACTTGTACATCTAATAAATGTATCACAGTAAGCATAATTTGCATCTCACACTAAAAAAAATTGATTTTAATAGAACTTTATACTGAAACATGACAGGAATTACAGAAGAAAACGGTGTCATTTTAAAAGGATTTGAAATTTACAATAAATTGAAGTGTAATGGACATGGTCTTGAAACTTATTGGAACTGTGCAGAAAGTTACTGTTGGAGAATCATAACTAATTCTGGCCAGAAATAAAAGTTAAACCAGCTGTGCTGAATGGGTTTGGTCTGAAATTTAGTTTAGTGAGAAATGGCTGAATTCACATTTATTTTTAAAAACAAACCAAAAAAAGGGTAATGACTCAGTTTTCACTTGGATGCTGATTTCCATGAGCAAGATGCAGTTTTAGTTTTCATAGTCTAAGATCCAATGAGAGTTGACTGATTTTGAATTACTGGGCTTGATTGCTGTAATTCTCAAATAAGCAGTTGAGCAGTCAAAGTCTGCCAGTATTATGAGATAGCTATTAGAGCAAAAATCATCACACTTTTTGTTCAGGTTAAATATGAAGTTTCCTTGTCAGAAGGATGTTGTGTTTGAGCAGATGTTTAAATTCGTTTTCCACTGATTTAATGTCAGGAAAAATGTTTACAATATTTATTCACCTCCAGCAATAATAATCACTAAGTGTTAAAGAGTTAAATCCATCCCAGTTACCAAGGCATTAAAAATAAAATCTGTAAATAGTAAGGGAATGCCAACATGACTCTTGCTCATGATATGCAAGTTGAATTTCATTCACATGTCCATCAATATAAATGTTTATGCAATGTGCTCTGAAGATTTATTTTGCTTTATGCTAAAGCATGACATTTTTAAAGTTAAATATGCACTTACATCAAAATTTCTGAAATGGCATTGTACTGGAATCAGAATTGTACAGTACTGAAGAGGGTTTCTGGTCTACTATGGATACACTGTCTACCTTAGTTCTACACTTAATCAACAATATAAAAAGCTATCACAAATATTTCTTGGTATACAGTCCATTAAGGAACAGTTTTTTTGTTTCTGAATTTGTTAAGTAGCTGCATTATAAATACTTCATGGACGTTTAAAAGGCTGGGACATGAATATTGAAAGTTAGTTGACATTTCAACAAGAGAGGAAGCTTACATAAGATGGTGCCTTATTAATGAAGAACGGCATTAATATAACTAAGGTCATCTCTTTCACTATTGTAAAGGTCATGAGGTAGACTCAGATACAAATAAAAAAAATGGGAGTTTTTATAGTTCGCCTACTAGTAATTACACTGTAGGCTGCGATATACAGTAAAAAAAGAAGCTTGTAAGAAAGTTACAATTATAATCTTATGCGACATATTGGCGAGATTACATCTGGATTCCAATTTTGTTCCCCTTATTTAAGAGAGGATATAACTGTATTAGCAGCACTACAGCAAAGGTTCACTGAGTTGTTTCGTACAATGAAAGGGATACATCAGAACTAGGAGCATGAATAGGCAGTTCAACCCATCTAGTCTACACTAGTATTCAATACAATCAGTGTTGATCTCATTTTGGCCTGAACTCCACTTTCCTGCCCACTTCCCATAACCCTTCAACCCATTACTAATTAAAAATTGGTTTATCTCCTCCTTAAATTACTCAATCCACTGTACTCCAGGGTAGGAAGTTCCATAACTGCCCAACCTTTGAGCGAAGTAGTTCCTCCTCATCTCAGTTTTAGGATAAGGGGCATCAGATGGAAAACAATGATCTCTCTCATGAGATTGCCCACAAGAGGAAACATCATCTCGATATCCACTTTAACATTTCCTTTCAATTCCACTCCGGATTTAACTCTTAAATGTTTAATAATTATTATATCTGTCAGTGAACTTTGTCAAATCAGGGTTGCTTCATTTGGAAAGCTTGGTCACATTGAGCCTGTATCCATTGAAGGTGATCTTATTGAAGTATATAAGACCCTGAGAGAACTAGACAGAGTAGATAGCGAAAGGATGTTTCCCTTCATGGGAAATATGTGGGAGAGACTAACTTGAGGACAGAGTTTAAAAAAAAGATTCTCAATTAATGACCAATCAAAACTGCTTCCTGCCACAGCTGGAATTAACTCCGCTCCAGATCGACCGAAGCGAACACGAGTACTGCAGATACTGACGATCAGAGTCAAGATTAGAGTGGTGCTGGGAGTGGTACTGGAAAAGCACAGTTGTTCTTTTCCAGCACCACTCCACTCCAGATTGGCCTGTTAATAGGCAGCCTCTAAGACCTATCAGCTGGGGATGCCACAGTGCCTGATCAAGGATGTGGGCATTCATCAGGGAGGTGCCTGAGAACCAAGCCCCTGTCCTCGCTCCTGGCCCCTCTCCCTGTGACTCCCAAGCCCAGAAACACCGCCTTCCACTCGTGAGTGTGAACATCTCACTAACTTTTGAGCAAGCGAGATCCTTAAAAATATACAGAAGGTTTTAAACACCAGGAGAAGGGAAGCTGACAATGTAGCCAAATACATTTTGATCTTGAAGATCTAAAAACTGCATAGCACAAAAGTTAAGAAACATCAGTGAAGGAATTAATTAGGTAATTATTAGCTACATCTTATTACATATTATATAAAACTACCAGAGAACGATGACAGAATAAAATCTTGCATAACAATATATGCCATTGATTTAAACAATTAAATGCCGGTCCAACTTACAGGATCTCATACTAAAGTACCCACATGTACTCTCAAGCATTCTGGAAAAAGTTAAATGAACCTCTGTAAAACCTAGTTTTCATGATGATTAAATGCTTCTTTCAAATGTTGATTTATAATCATTATCTTTAATAATAACTATTTGTCACTACCAAATTTAATCCTGTAATTTATTTTAAAATCACTATTACAGTAAACTAAGCTGACATTACACTTCCAATGTATTATACACACATAAACCTGAACATTTACTGGATCTAGTGACAGTTAGAAAGTTATGTTGTAGAGTGTCAACTCGTTTGCAAATGTTATTTGATAATTACAGGTTGCCTGACTGGAAGTCAGCTGGTTGACTGCTTTGGTTTTCAGGTAAGGCAGCAGTACACTGAGGCCAGCCACAGGACTAGTTAGGCAAACCTTGATTATTTTGTGCGATGTACATTCTTTGCTTCAAATCGAGTTCTCAGACTTCAAATAACCTCACTTCCCATCTGCCTACTCTTTTCCTAGCTCCCCGCCCCCCTTTCCATTCCTTTGATCAACCCTTCCTTCCAGCTACCAACCAGATTCGTTTTTCCCATCAACCAACCAGGTCGTACCCTCCATCTGCGTTCACCTATCGCTACCTAACCTACCCACTTTATCTGCAGCTTCCCTTACACCCACCCTCAGTCCTGAAGAAGGATTACAGCCAAAATGTTGACTTCTCCATGTCCTGATGCTGCCTGGCTTTCTAAGTTCTTATAGTCTCCTGTTCGTCTACCTCAAATTAAATGCAGCAGGTATCGGAAATGTAGATGGAGACAATTTCCCAGGTATTAATTGTATACATAAATATTGTTCAGGATTTTTACTGTATCACCTAATTGATCATTTTATATTTTTGTAATGCTTATCAATATTCAGTCAGATAATGCCTTAGATTAACTGTATGAATACTTATTGAATTGAAAGCATGAATTCTATCTGCAGACTTCATCAATAACATTAATCTTCTGTGGAGGGTTTTGGAGCGGAATGTATGAAATGAAAGACCATTTGAATCTATTTTGTATTATTTCTATGTTTTTGGCAATCCAAGCTAAAACAAAAATTACTATGTATCTTTTCTATCATTTCTACAATGAAAACAAATTCAGAATCATTCTTTCACATATTAAAAATGGAAAGACATTCCCAATAATAAATGCAGGAGCTATTTTGCCAGGTTTTCTCTGTAGTTGAAAAGGATTTCACATTGATTGACAGCATTAGTATCCCAACATCCAATGTCCAGATTTTGTAGTGACCGTAATTTATTTCAAGGTATTGTTTTCTAATTGTGACTGGAACTTGGCACTTGTTTGAGAAAGGAAATAGTTCTCATTTAATCAGTGTATGATGTAATCTCTATGAGGTATACAAGATCTGAGATTTTAGGAGATCACTTATCCATCTGGAAGATATATGTACTAGCCACAATGATTTACAACATATGAGAAATTGTCAATGTATTTGAAGTTATGGCAAGATGTTTCATTTGAGAAGATAATGAAACATGAATTGTATAAAATGTGTGTGTAATAATAGACATTAAAGGATGGCTCAAGCCATTAACCTCATTATTGGAACACAAAATAAATCATAAGATCAATAACATGCTGTAAACCGCAAGACTAAAGATCAAGTGGATTATAAACAGTTTTCTGATTAGATTAGAGACTTCTCAGGAGCAGCAGATTCCAAAGACCAACAGGTCTGTTATTTGTCCATAATTACTGTGATGCAAGATCTGAACTGATCATTAATGATGAATTGCAAGATGGTAGCACATTAAGAAATTGAGACAGTGTTGTCATACAGAAGAGAAGATTGGGTCCACACCTGTGTGGAAGCCAAGACATCCATGTTCCACCAATTGAATAATTCCCACTCTTTGTTCCACAGCATCTCTCACATTAACCCACTGTTAGCATCATCCACTGCACACCACTTCTAACTAATGGCTGAGACAACTTTTCCCTTTTACTTTGCAGATATCATTGGTATATCCACAACCTCTGGGATGAAGCAACCATCTTTACCCAAAACCACATCTTCAGCTCTGAGAAAGAGTACTCCAAGGCTTCAGAGGATGCATCAGTAAGCCTGTATCCTGCAACAACCCAACAGCGCAGATACTGATACGTACACTGGGCGATTAGATTTGGAATGTTGGGTTCACAAAACTGTGGGCAGCTACCCAAGGAAGAAAAGCCCCAAACTGCTCACAATGGGAGGCCAGCCAGAGACCAGACACCTGCTCAGCCCCAGACAGGAGAGGATCCTGTGGTGTCGGCAATCAGGGGCTTTGTCCACTGGCACAGAGAAGAGCAGGAAAAGCAAGCAGAAATACAAGTCGTAATGGTCTTCCAAGCAGAAAGGCCACAGTAGTGCAGCTACACTGTAGAAACCTAGCTGCTTGCCAGGTTGCCTCCAAGGACAGTCATTTCATTCTATTGGCATGCAGGTCAGTGCCAGTGATCACATCCGTTCACATTCTATACGTTTCACTACAACTGTATTTCTACTCCACAAAATCAGTTGCCAGGCATTCTGAAATTCAGGGGCATTTCATCCATGTTGTGATATAGTGGGCAATCATGTTTTTGCTGCTCTTTAATGAATCACTGGAAACTGGTCATTTTGGTTGCCTTTGAGTGATCTCAGTCTTCTGTCATGATACAAGATTAGAATACACAATACTACACAATCTTTCCATAAAGAGGCTACACTAACTAGATTTTGCTCAGAAATCTTCGCTTGATTTAGGGTTTGATTTAGACTATTTGCAAAAAAACACACATTGCACTTTGGTCATATTCTGATAGTCAAAGGAGCCATTCCTACCAATGCTTCTTAAGATCAGGCCAATGGCTGGTCCCTGTCCTTATGGTGCGACTGGTCTTACGCATCATCTTCAGGTCAATTTCTTCTCATTCCACTCTTGCATCAGTTTCTCAATATCACCAAAGTGCAATCATTTGGTGAATATTACAACTTTTAGCTTGAAACAAGCTTCATTCCTAATTTGCTTTGTTGGAAAACGGATTTTGCTTTGGAATTTGCTATCTGCATTCTGCCTTATTTTGGCACATCTCAAATTCCTGTGCAACTTCGTAACACAGCCAATATTGCCTGCTTGATCCCTTGTCCCAAGTTACAAGATACTGGTCAGTTAAGCATGAATTTGTGGAATGTGAAATTGACAATATTGCTAATGCAATTATAGAATATTATGGCTGAAAAGGGGAAGGAGGTTGACCTACACTGAGTAAATGATTTTTGGGACCCAAAAACCCATCTTATCTGCTGGATTGTCTTGTATGCAGTGTCGATGGTGATGCATGATTCTGTCTGCACACTGCTTCATGATCTGTTATGCGAGCATTAACTCAGTTATTTTAAGTTTTCTGCAAGTCAACTATCATTATACAGCTGAAGCTTTATTCTCTGTAAAATTCTGCATAAAAATGCCTCAGGAGCTCTGACAGAAATCTTATTGAAATTAGTTGTGTGTAATACTCAAAATTAGAACATTTCACAATAGTTTTCGCCTTACAGCGTTTTAGAAAGAATCTCAAATTAGTGTGAACTCTCAAAGTGGTCAGCAGGCAGTAATCTGAAAGAGTTTTTTTTACTAAAAGTATATGCAGCATTAAAATAACAAATACTTTTAAGCTATTAAAACAGTAACTGATTCCCTATTACTCCTTATAACAATAAATAAAAACAGTAAACAACACAAACTTCCTTTTATTCCCCTTACCATACGCTTGATTTAGATATGCCTGAACGAGACCTCCTTCTCACAGAAGAAAGCAAAACACCAATGTCTTCATGACAGTTTCAAATTCAAACTCACAACAGGCTTGTCTTTTTTTAAAATATACAATTGAAAAGGAGAGATGAAGTTAAGCAGAAGAACTGCTTCTTCACCTGTTCTACGAAGGTTGACATGACTGAGAAGTTCTAATAATTCACTTGTTTCTAAGTAACATTATCGCTTAAATTCTATTAATTCTATTGATTTTTGTTCATCGTTCTTGGGACGTGGGTGCCACTGGCTAGTCCAACACTTAAGTCATGCCCCAACTGTCCTGTAGAAAATGATGATGAGCTGTCTTCTTGAATCACTATTGTATTTGGGATGAAGGGACAACTATAAGTTGTTAGGGAAGATGTACCAGGATTTTAGGACTTGAGGCATAATCAATACTGGAGACAGCTTGTGCTGCTGGGAATCATTCCCAAGATCCCTGCTCGATCAAATTGACAAAAGCAAAGCTGCTGTGAAGATGCGAGGTACTCCTGTGTTTGGATGAGATCTAAAAACTCAAATGTCCATAGTAACATAGGAAACCGGAGCAGCAATAGGGCATCTGGATTTAAAATCTTTGCCATTCAACTACATCACAGCCAATGTTCTAACTTTTCTAAGAGCATCTGCTCATGCAGTTTGCCACACAGATATGGAATACAGAACAGTACAGCACAGTACAGTACAGGCTCTTTGGCCTTCGATGTTGTGCCAACCTTTTATCCTACTCAAAGTTCAAACTAACCTGCATGCTGTTTATTTTACTATCAACCACGTATTTATCCAAAAGTTACTTAAATGTCCCTAATGTTTCTGACTCTACTACCACTGCTGGCAGTGCATTCCACAAAACCACCAAAACCAGCAATTTACTGAATCACAATGACTTTGAAAATGAGTGGTTCAACTTTAATGAACTGTTCAATGGCTTTGGTCTTTGCATTGTATGCTGAGCACTATTCATGTCCTATATACTTACTGTTGACGTTAAACTTACTGGACTGTAGCTTACTAATTGAGGATTGCATTTTTTTAAAAATGCAGCTTGGAACCATCAAAAGCTCTGGATTGTCCCTATCTAATACCATCACCAAAACATGTTCAGAAAATTGACCTGAAGTTGAAATTGAATTGATATCAACAAAAATCAATTGAATACAAAAGCAAAGCTGAAAAAGACTAGAATGCAGTACCACAATCTTACCTTAAATGTTTGTTTCCTGAACATGCTTGTTATTGTGGACGAGTATGACTTACGTGATTAAAGAATCTGCAACTAAATTTACTGTCTTCACTGGCTGACGTGAACAATGATACACCAATCGAAACATTTTGAAATAGTTTATTTTTCAAAATAATAAATCAGTGCACGAATCTTGGCTTTCATACTATTGGAAATACATTTTACACTAGTGGATTAGGAGGAAAACTGGAAAATACTGAAATGTTTGGACACTTTCTGGATTAAAAGTTAAAAATTAACAAGTTAAGTATCTGCTCCACAACCACCTGATGAAGAAGCTGCACTTAGAAAGCTACTGCCTTAGAAATACACCTGTTGGACTATAACCTGGTGTTGTGTGATTTTTAAGTTTGTCCATCCCAGTCCAACACAGCACCTCCAAATCTGGATTAAAAAATGTTTTTAACAGGAGTTTGAAGGGAACCGTGTGGCTTTTTGGAAATTAGGACAACGGTTTAATGTGACTGGTTACACAAAGTCAAATAACTTTGGAAAAGGATTGTGACAAAGCTTTTGTTGAGATAGTTTATCTGAAGTTTATAGCCTTTGATTACTGAAAAACCTGACTTTGGAAGAGACAATGGTGGGGATGCTGAGCTCATGGTTGCCCAGCAACCCTTTCTGGGTTTGGTTTTCGATTTCACAAACCTCAGAGGTCTAAAAGGTGGAGGAAATAAAATGTCCAAAGCAGCATTATAGCTTTAAGATTTTCTATCCACCTCTCTTGGTTGAAGTACCTCAGAACCTGATAACGTTTCCACACTTCAGTATTTCGATTACCTTGGAAACCCTGAAAAGCTGAACGTGACCACCTAACCATGGATTGAATCCAACATGATTTCCAGCTGAAGTGAAGCCCTGCTTGAAAGATATTCCATTTGTCTACGAGTGTCAGCAGTCCGATTTTGTCAACAAGAGACCTGGTGGACTGAGAGTAGTCTTCAGACCACAGGCCAATAGGAGTGTTTTCCTTTCACGTTTTTAAAAATATCATATAATTTGTTTGTTTTGGATGATAAAGAGAAATAGTTCCAATGCTATATTTTAGAAACAAGGGGCGAGACTGGTAGACAAAAATAATGGTAAGCAACAGTTTATGATAAACTTACCATTTCAAATGCAAAGTGTACAGAAGCCTAGTGAAAGTGTATTTTAGTAATGGAGAAACACTTAGCATTTTTCATGATTGAATCAAATCCTTTGTAGAAGGATGTGACATGTGGAGTAACAGTGCCTTTGTGACCAGTGTTCTCCTCATACTCATAACAATTTATCAAATACAGCATGTCATTGGACAAAGCTACAGATATTTTAACAAGTCTATTTTCCAATCATCTTACCTTCAAGGTGAAGCCACATTAATCGACCTTTTACTTTTGTGATTGAAGCAACGCATATTTCTGCCAGGTTACTAAGGGAGACAGCCTCCAACTTCATATTTTTGGTGAAGCCTCGACTGAGCGAAGTCTGACAAAAGAACAGAAAAGGTAAAAACAATGACCGCAGATGCTGGAAACCAGATTCTGGATTAGTGGTGCTGGAAGAGCACAGCAGTTCAGGCAGCATCCGAGGAGCAGTGAAATCGACGTTTTGGACAAAAGCCCTTCATCAGGAATAAAGGCAGAGAGCCTGAAGTGTGGAGAGATAAACTAGAGGAGGGTGGGGGTGGGGAGAAAGTAGCATAGAGTACAATAGGTGAGTGGGGGAAGAGGATGAAGGTGATAGGTCAGGGAGGAGAGGGTGGAGTGGATAGGTGGAAAAGGAGATGGGCAGGTAGGACAAGTCATGGGGACAGTGCTGAGCTGAAAGTTTGGAACTAGGGTGAGGTGGGGGAAGGGGAAATGAGGAAACTGTTGAAGTCCACATTGATGCCCTGGGGTTGAAGTGTTCTGAGGCGAAAGATGAGGCATTCTTCCTCCAGACATCTGGTGGTGAGGGAGCGGCAGTGAAGGAGGCTCAGGACCTCCATGTCCTTGGCATAGTGGGAGGGGGAGTTGAAAATGTTGGGCCACAGGGGGGAGTGGTTGATTGGTGCGGGTGTCCTGGAGATGTTCCCTAACGCACTCTGCTAGGAGGTGTCTAGTCTCCCCAATGTAGAGGAGACCGCATCGGGAGCAACGGATGCAATAAATAATATTAGTGGATGTGCAGGTAAAGCTTTGACGGATGTGGAAGGTTCCTTTAGGGCCTTGGATAGAAGTGAGGGAAGAGGTGTGGGCACAGGTTTTACAGTTCCTGCGGTGGCATGGGAAAGTGCCAGGATGAGAGAGTGGGTTGTAGGGGGGCGTGGACCTGACCAGGTAGTCACGGAGGGAATGGTCTTTGCAGAAGGCGGAAAGAGATGGGGAGGGAAATATATTCCTGGTGGTGGGGTCTTTTCGGAGGTGGCGGAAATGTCGGCGGATGATTTGGTTTATGCGAAGGTTTGTAGGGTGGAAGGTGAGCACCAGGGGTGTTCTGCCCTTGTTACGGTTGGAGGACTGGGATCTGAGGGCAGAGGTGCGGGATGTGGACGATATGCGTTGGCGGGCATTTTTAACCACGAGGGAAGGGAAATTGCGGTCTCTAAAGAAGGAGGCCATCTGATGTGTTCTATGGTAAACTGGTCCTCCTGGGAGCAGATACGGCAGAGGCGGAGGAATTGGGAATACGGCTTGGCATTTTTGCAAGAGGTAGGGTGGGAAGAGGTGTAATCCAGGTAGCTGTGGGAGTTGGTGAGTTTGTAAAAAATGTCAGTATCAAGGTGGTCGCCATTAATGGAGATGGAAAGGTCCAGGAAGGGAGTCCCTCTCCCACTGCAAGTCCCAGGTCATTTCCTCTGACCTGAAGCTCTTCAACCATGTCATGAAACAAACTCGCTACCACAGCCACATTTGCTTCCTCAGTGCCTGCCTCCGTAACCAACTCATCCCACTGAGACTCCAGACCACCTTTAAACCAGCAGAGTTCAAACCCGAACAGGACAAACAGTACAAGCTACAGATTCAAAAACACCAGCAACGGTTCTCCTTCAAGATCGTCCGCTCCACGCTCGCAGCAATGCGCCAGCACCTAAACCTCTCTACAGTCACCCCTGCCTCAGCTGAGGGCCACACTCTCTCAGAATTGCAAAGGACCCACTCTGTACTACATCCTCAGGAGAATTCATACTCTCAACAAACAGTATTTCAATTCCATCTCAAAAATCAAAAACTGTAAGTACAACAAATTTTAATCTACCCACCTCCATAACCAGTGCTCCTCAAGCATTCCAGCAGATCCCCCTGGCCTCGGAAACTACTCAGACGCCATTAGCCATGCAGCCGATGCAGCTGCCACCCCCATGCTGATTGATGACATCACTTCCGCCCCATCATGGCCACTCCCACAACCACTTCTGCCCCTCAATTCCTCATGCATCACACATGACATCACTTCCGCCCCTCACATCATCGCTGATGCCACACGCTCAGTGACTTCTGTCACCCCTAATGCCCATGGTCACCACTACTTTCGCCCCCACCAGCGCCACTCACCTGCATTCTGCTGACAGGCCCCCCCCCACAGACCCAACTTTGTCACTATTCCCACCCCCCAGAACCCCGAGGGGAACACTAACCCCGATCATGACTCCACCCCCCTTCCCCCCACCACCACACCCACTCCAGTTACAGGTTCCACTCCCACATCCAGCTCCACACCCATACCAGATCCCAGTTCCCAGCCCTGCTGAGTTTTCACCATCCCTCCAGACCTCCCCCTCACTGAGGACAAACAATCAGTCCTCTGCAAAGGACTCACCTTCATCTCCCTCCGTCCACACATCAATGAATTTAATACAAGCCGTGACGCTAAACAATTCTTCCGTCGCCTCCATCTCCGAGTTTACTTTCACAATCCAGCTTCCCGCCCACCTTCCGAGGACCCCTTCGCTCACCTCCAACAGACTGTATCCACCTGGACACCCCGCGCTGGCCTATTACCTGCCCTTGACCTCTTCATTTCCATTGCCGCCGGGACATTAACCGACTCAACCTGTTTACACGCCTCCCTCACTCCAACCTCTCGCCCTCACAACGCACAGCCCTCCAATCCCTCTGCTCCAATCCCAACCTCACCATCAAGCCAGAGGATAAAGGGGGCGCAATGGTAGTCTGGCGCACTGGCCTCTACACCGCTGAAGCCAAACGCCAACTCGAGGACACCTCTTCCTACTGCCCCCTCGACCATGACTCCACCCCCCATCACCAAACCATCATCTCCCAGACCATACAGAACCTCATCACCTCAGGAGATCTCCCACCCACAGCTTCCAACCTCATAGTCCGGGAACCCCGCACTGCCCGGTTCTACCTCCTTCCCAAGATCCACAAGCATGACCACCCTGGCCGACCTATTGTCTCAGCATGCTCCTGCCCCACTGAACTCATCTCTATCTACCTCGACATTGTCCTATCCCCCCAGAGTCCAGCAACTCCTCACATACATTCAAGACATCACCCACGCCCTCCACTTCCTCCAACACTTCCGATTCCCCGGCCCCCAACGCCTCATCTTCACCATGGATATTCAATCCCTCTACACCTCCATCCGCCATGACCAGGGCCTCCAAGCCCTCTGTTTTTCCCTCTCCAGACATCCCCAACAGTACCCTTCCACCGACACTCTCATTCGTTTGGCCGAACTGGTCCTCACCCTTAACAATTTCTCCTTCAAATCCTCCCACTTACTCCAGACCAAAGGGGTAGCCATGGGCACACGTATGGGCCCCAGATATGCCTGTCTCTTTGTTGGCTACATAGAACAGTTGATCTTCCGTAATTACACCGGCACCATTCTGCACTCTTCCTCCGCTACATTGATGACTGCATTGGCGCCACCTCGTGCTCCCGCGAGGAGGTTGAGCAATTCATCAACTTCACCAACACATTCCACCCTGATCTTAAATTTACCTGGACCATCTCTGACACCTCCCTCCCCTTCCTGGACCTCTCCATCTTCATTAATGACGACCACCTTGACACTGACATTTTTTTTTACAAACCCACCGACTCCCACAGCTACCTGGATTACACCTCTTCCCACCCTACCTCTTGCAAAAATGCCAAGCTGTATTCCCAATTCCTCCGCCTCCGCCGTATCTGCTCCCAGGAGGACCAGTTCCACCACAGAACACACCAGATGACCTCCTTCTTTAGAGACCGCAATTTCCCTTCCCACGTAATTAAAGATGCCCTCCAACGAATCTCGTCCACATCCCGCACATCCGCCCTCAGACTCCAGCCCTCCAACTGTAACAAGGACAGACGCGCCTGGTGCTCACCATCCACCCTACCAATCTTCGCACAAACCAAATCATCCGCCGACATTTCCGCCACCTCCAAAAAGACCCCACCATCAAGGATATATTTCCCTCCCCACCCCTTTCCGCCTTCCGCAAAGACCGTTCCCTCCGTGATTACCTGGTCAGGTCCACGCCCCCCTACAACCCATCCTCCCATCCTGGCACCTTCCCCTGCCACTGCAGGAACTGTAAAACCTGCGCCAACACCTCTTCCCCCACCTCTATCCAAGGCCCTAAAGGAGCCTTCCACATCCATCAAAATTTTACCTGCACATCCCCTAATATCATTTATTCTATCCGTTGCACCCGATGTGGTCTCCTCTACATTGGAGAGACTGGGCGCCTCCTAGCAGAGCGCTTTAGGGAACATCTCCAGGACACCCACACCAATCATGCACACCGCCCCGTGGCTCAATATTTCAACTCCCCCTCCCACTCTGCCGAGGACATGGAGGTCCTGGGCCTCCTTCACCGCCGCTCCCTCACCACCAGACGCCTGGAGGAAGAATGCCTCGTCTTTCGCCTCGGAACACTTCAACCCCAGGGCATCAATGTGGTCTTCAACAGTTTCCTCATTTCCCCTTCCTCCACCTCAACCTAGTTCCAAACTTCCAACTCAGTACTGTCCCCATGACTTGTCCGGACTTGTCCTACCTGCCTATCTCCTTTTCCACCTATCCACTCCATCCTCTCCTCCCTGACCTATCACCTTCATCCCCTCCCCCACCCACCTATTGTACTCTATGCTACTTTCTCCCCACCCCACCCTCCTCTAGCTTATCTCTCCACATTTCAGGCTCTCTGCCTTTATTCCTGATGAAGGGCTTTTGCCCAAAACGTCGATTTCGCTGCTCCTTGGATCTTGCCTGAACTGCTGTGCTCTTCCCGCACCACTAATCCAGAAAAAGAACAGAAAACACTATTCAAGGACATTTTGCACTATTAGGAGATATTTTCCCTCGAATGCATACAGACTAGACCAAGACAATTCCAGAGATGAAAGTCAGAGCAGAAACTTTGCAATTCCAGCTTGCCACTTGTTCCTCTCATCCTCACCAATGTCTCGTCTCACTCTATGGGCAGTACCTGCATGCACCTCCCATTCACCAGGACCTCCAGCTATATGTTGGAAATGCAGCGTTCCAATTTCCTGCTGCCTGACATACCTGAGACAATTGACAGAACACATGAAAAGGCAGCTCAGCACAGCCAGCATCTGACCAAGTAGATGGCTGAGCTTCAAAAAATGGCACTACTAAAATCATGGAAGTTTCTGGCATGATGAGTACCTCTGCCTCTTGCAAGTGGAAGGATACAACAAGTAACGAGATGTAGGGGTACTGTGCATAGCTCATGAGGGTTGTTTGGGAAGACAGCATGAGAAACCTCGTTTAAGCTCATGGACAGAAACCATCCATAAAATCTGCCAAAATTGATGCTTAGGATTGTAGCGTGGAAGCAGACCACTCAGCCCATTGGGTCCATATTGACTCAGCAAAGGAAATCCCAGGCAGACCCAGACCCCATACCCTCCATCCCTGTAACCCAGTATTCCCCATAGCTAAACCACCTAGCCTGCACTATGGGCAATTTAGCATGGCCAATTCAGCTAACTGGCACATATGTGGGAGGAAATCAGCGCACCCGGAGAAAACCAACACAGTCACAGGAAGTATACGCAAAGTCCATACAGACAGTCGCCCCACAGTGGAACTGAATGCACATCCCTGGTACTGTGAGGTAGCAATGTTAACCAATAAGTCACCATGCCACCCTACTTAGAGTCCTGGTAAATTTCAGCCCACAGTCTTTTGCAGCCAAATATTCTCATGTTATAACAAGGTTGTGTGCTATTATGAATGTTCTGAAACTGTGCAAAAGCAGTGTGATAATCATCACAGCCAAAATTCAATAGCTTTGTCGCAGAGCCTTATAATTAGGTGCTGTGTGAATTCTTAATGTAATCAGGTTTTGAAAAGATGCTCAAAATGTGATTAAATTAAGAATGCTCTTTAATCAGAGGATTGGGAAGGAAACCAAAATAATTCCGCAGAAAGATACATAAATGAAGAGTTTAATGATATTTAATTAAACAGTCAAAGATTTCATGAGGCCAGAAACATTGCATATAATCAATATTCAGTCCTTAAAGTGAGGCAACTTGATTATTTTTCAAAAGGTTAAACCTGTCCTAATAAAAGTCTGAGGGTATTAAAACTGTTCTGAAACATTCAAGATAAAGTTTCATTATAATTATACCAGTAATGGAATTCAAGTATCACATGAACTGGTTAGAACCAAGTTAATTTTATAACATATGATTATTCATTAGTTTGCTATCTTCCTTAATGCTAAAGTTAAACAGATTTTGTCTATGTCAAGGCTGTCAGCAAGACCAATGCATAGAAAATCAGTTTAAATCACTTCTCCACAATTTCAAGATTTTCACTTCTAGCTTTCAACCCACTTGCACTGAAACCCAAGTGGCAAAATTGAAGGCTGTTAATCCAGCAAACATACTCGAGCTACTAGGCAATAAGTCTTATGAACAATTGCAGATTTTTACTACTAATTTGCCACCATTTCAGATATAATAAAAAGGATCAGGGCAGACCCATTCAAAAGGGCAGAGTCTGTTTCCTAAATCAAATGTTACAAAGACATTTATCATCCTGGTACAGTAAATGCATACTGTAAGTGCAGTTTTCTAAAAAACTTCTAATGGAGCACAAAACAAACCATTTGCGCACCTTTAATGGTTTTATCAGTGTTGTGCCTGAAGTTAAGCTACAAAAAAATCTATATCAGAGCAAAACTTAGAGTCTTAGCATATAATTGCATTAAATGACTTAGTAACCTTTTGTTGCGTATCCAGTGGGAAACTGAACAGTGTGTTGCACTGTGTTCAAAAAGGCATGCAATTAATAAAATACATCTTTGTAGCAGTGCCTTTGAGCTGGTTAATGTATACTGAAAATATTTAAATAAACACAATAGATAAAATGTTAAAATTTTAACATAGAATATAAATGCTGCTTTAAACACAAAAAAAATGCACTTGAAATATAGTGTCAAGCTAATTAATTGCCAACAAATTGAAAGTAAATCTTTCTAAAGGCACTTATATATTCATGCCCAGCCAGAAGAATGATACTGAACTGGGGTTTCGTGGCCTCTGAACACACTCTGCCACAGGTCAGCCCTGAATGTATAGGAGTCAATTTGTGTTTTAAAAAAATAGAATTTCCACCTGAAAATCAGCTTCATTGAGAGACTTGGCTTCCAATTGCGCAGGGAGCCAATATGATGGGGAGATAAAAGAAGACACATCAGCAACATATTCAAGTATCCATTTAACCTTGTGAATTGAAAATTCCTGGAAATACGTTTACTTAGCTGCACTATTCACCCCAAGTATGATTTAATTTTTCTGGCCTGGCTGAGTTAACATTCAGAACAAATGTGTAAGGTACACGAGTATGCATTGTATGGAAATGAAACATACCAACAGAAAGACAGTGACCAAAATATTATAAAATATCATTTGGCTAGATAGTCGAGTTGTCACAACTTGTTACCAAAGACATTCCCAAGAATTTGTGATGATTCCCCCTATGCTCTGTCCCTAAAGGTTGTCCAGTTTCTCATTCACTTTTCAGCACAGTATTTCATACTGTTTGATCTCAGCTGGGGCCAAATTTATCAACTGCTGAAATCTTCCAACAATATTGAATTATTACAAATCATAGGTTAATCCTGTGATCTTTCAATAGCTGATAACCTGCCTTCCTGGCTGTCAAAACAGTTCCTGTGTCTCATCCATTCCTAAAGGATCCATTTCTGGTTTCTATGCTTGTATTTTGTGTATCTCCTTTCTCAGACACTTGCAGTAAACAAATAAATTTGCTAATGTGTCCTCCACAATTGTCTATTGCTGGTCTAACTGTACCAGTTAATAGGGATTAGGATTAGGATTTATGATTTACTGCAGGATTGATATTTTAGCAATTTTGTAAGTAGGACCCTAGATATTTGCTCACCTTGCAAGCTTCACAGCACATTGAAGCTTTGCAGTGGGACAATGGATATCTAGTTCAGATCATTTTCTGGGCAACACACATCTTGCAAATGAGCCAAATGCTACCACTTTCAGACCTGAATGTTGCCCACTTTCTCTCAAAATTATACTCAAATGGCGAAGTATCCCAAAAACAAACAGGTTAAGCAAGCAGTTTCACAGTGCCGCATACAATTGCTACTCAAGTGGTATTTTCCTTTAAACAGGATACTACCATCAGCCTAAAAACATGTTCTGCCTGCCAGATATTTGACCAACATCATGTGTTAATTTTATTGCTAGTGTGATTCCTTGTTCCTCCAGCATTTAAGTCAAATAGCATGTTCCAAAGTGTAGATCATACTTGACCAAAAATTGACTGTTGTTAGATGTGATTCCATGATTGGGTAACACTTGCTGAACAATCCTTAGGGCACTAGTAGCTACGTGAAATTGGTTGGCAGTGTAATCAGCTGAACTTATAATATGGTCCATTTATACTTGTTTGAGGTGAGATACATTCCTTTGCCAGGACGTATCCTCTGCAAATAAAAGGAGTATGCTCAAGTCTTGCACCTTTTTGTTTGAATTATTTAGGAGATTGAGGAACCTATAATTCCCAGTTGTCTTAATGGCAAGGTCTCAACTGATTAGAGTCAATTTGCCAGCTAATGAGCCCCCTTTACTCTTGTCGTGTAAATTGCTATGGTTGTTTAAAATTTGATATTCCTGTAATTGTCTCAATTAGTGCAAGTTGAAAGCTTTCAGTAGCATGTCTCAAACTCATACTGTTACCTGCATGTTGCCTGTAGTTTAAATTCAAGAACTCATAGAACAATTTTAGCACTAATTTGGCAAAAAGAAGCCTACAAGATTATATTTACATAATATCTACTTTAGTCAAAAATATTTGATGAGATTAATCTCAGTTACATAAATATTTCCATGACCATATGCCTGAAGCAATGAAATTTTCTCAAGTGAAAGGTTTACCAAACAGCATTAGATATGAAAGTGCAACTTACATTTCTGAAGCAGTACTGAGAAAGTGTCTCTGCCCCACACTGTTTAAGATAATCAGCCCAGTCAAAGTCTAAACCAGGATATCCTGCAATATTACAAGACAAAATATGAGCTAAAAAGACCCACCACATTTTTATTTTCCTTTTTTTCCCTGATTTCGTTCACTAATGTCAGAGCAAACTTTACAGCACTCTTCCGATACCTTTCTATGCCCTTTATTAATAGTAGACTCAGGGTAGTCAGCAATATTGGGCAATTACCATTTAACCCAGATTACCACCGTGCCGCCATAGAGCAATGTTACTGCATTAGTAATTGAGGGCCCAGGCTAATGTTTACATCTCACCATGCCAGCAGGCCATAATTTAAATTCAATTCATAAATGCGGAATACTCCAGCCTCAGCAATGGCAACTATCAATTGTTGTGGGAACTTATTTCATTCAATAAGGTTCTTTAAGAAAGGAAAACTGTCATTATCATCTGATCTGTCTTATTCTTGACTCCAGAATCATACCAAAGTGGTTAACTCTTAACTACCATTGGAATGGCATAGCAAAGGTAATAAAGGGCAAAAAATGTTCAGCTTACTGGTGAAGTCCAAATCCCAAAATAAAAAAAAGAGTAAGGAAGAAAGCTGTGACAGTGTGGAAGGATTGTCTTTTGGGTTCTTGTCAGTTTCTTGGTACCTGACTTATCTAGAAAAATGCATGCCAGTTTCCTCAGTGGCAGAAGCTAGGCTCATCTGAATGTGTAACTCCACAGCATGCTCAGGACCTCACTAGTTGATTTCCAACTGAAGCTTGCCGGATTGAGAAGCTTAACTGGGGATCAGGCGATGAGGGTTGCAGGATCACGTAGATCCCCTCCAAGGGTGACGAAGTTATGGGCTTTGCTGGATCTACATTGGAGAGCGGGGGTGGTGATATTGAAATTGAAGACCTCAAAGGGAAGGCTGTTGGCAAAAGTGGCTGGTGATTCTGACCGGATTCATTCATGCAGATATCACCAGTTCCAAGGTCTGCCATTGTTTTGCCTGGATATAATTACCAGGTTTCACATGCTCAGAAACATGTTCATCATGCTTCAAGTTGGAAGAATTGAACTACAAGGCTCATACTCGTACTAACTAAAGTGTCAACTCATCTGGTTGTACTTGCCCAACTCCCCACCACAGCTAAAGCTGGAAGCGGGCAGGTTGGAAGCAGGCATGGGCTAGGACTCTGATCTTTAAGACTTTAACTCACCATTGACTTAATCCTATGCTTTTATTTTAATTAAAAGTTCCGCCCTAAACTTCAGAATTATGTCAGCTATGGAGTTCAAGTTGGGTAAATGTAAAGTGATTCATTATGGAAGGTTGAATTTTAATGCTGAACATAGGGTAAAGACAGGATTCTTCGCAGTGTGGAGGAATAGTGGGATCTTGGGGTTGATGTACATAATCCCTCAAAAATTGCCACCCACGTTCATAGGGTTGTTACAAAGGCGTATGGTGTTTTGAGATGTTGACTGGAGAGTAGAAGGAAGAGACTTGATGGAGGTGTACAAGGTAATGAGAGGCATAGATAGATAGCTAGAGACTTTTTCCCAGGGCAGAAATGGCTGTCACGAGGGTACATAATTATAAGGTGACGGGAGGAAAGTACAGTGGAGATATCAGAGGTAGGTTTTTTATGCAGAGAGTGATGAGTGTATGGAATGTACTGCCAGCAGTGGTAGTACAGTTAGAGACATCAGGGACATTTAAGCGACTGCTGGACAATCACAAGTAAGTTGAGGGGTGGGGTGGCTTAGGTTGATCTTAGATTAAGATAAATGCTCGGCAGAATATCGTGGGCCAAAGGGCCTGTACCATGCTGTACTGTTTCATGTTCTATAAAGCTAAGTTTGTGAAATTACCCATTTAGTTTCTGATTGCAACCATGTGCAAGGTAGTAAGCAAGAAATTCACAAGTCTGATATAAACTTTGGTCAGTTTAGAAGAACTTCACCGTGAGATCAGACAAATGAACCACGCAAAAACTTTATGCTTTCTGATAGACACTGAACAATCCTACATCAAAAATGGTTCTTCACTATTTAAAAATGAGTTATATGTTAATCCAAGTTTGTTTCCGATAAGTTGCAGTTCAATGGTTCAATAAATTATTAAACTTCATTTTTGTACTTAGTACCTCATTTTGAAAATCATATGCACACTTCATACAATGTCATATGCAAAACAATTGTCTGACTGCACTCTCAGTGAGTAATTTCTTATTCTGAATTCCACATGCTGAGTGCCATTTTCCTGCCATGAACGTAAATGGTTGTAAAAGGATGCATTCAAATTTCTAGTTGGTCCTTCCAAACAAGGCTGTTCATAGGATGACAAAGTTATATGTCTCTAAAGTTAAGGAAAATTTCAAACTAATAACCCTGGGTGACCTGTTAGCAGGTAAGTGTCAGTAAAGGGAGTGTCATTTGTCTATCTTCTTTGAGTTAAGAATAATACATAATGAATGCTTTTCATGATTTCATAAATATGTTTCATAATTCTGAAACTTGTAGAGGAAAATGTTCCCAATTGTAAGATTTTAAATTTAGGTTAAAATGTGATATCAGCACATAACGTAAATTATTATAATACAACTGACTCAAGAAAATTATAAATTCATAAGTTATCAAACTTCCACAGAAGTCTGTAGCCCAGCTTTCATTACTGTTGCTATGCGACAGGCAGGCATGCACAATGTTGAATCACTACAAAATTTAAAGTGAAATGAAAATGATACTTAGAATCTTTTTCAAAGTAAAAAAATTAATTCTTTCTTGTCCAAAAAACTGAATTTTGTTTCTTTATATTTCAAACAGATACAAACCCTTGGGTGGAGTGAGATGGACACCATTTTTAAGGCACCACTGAACAGGAAGGATTCCTGGTGAATCAGCATGGCAAAGCACAGAGTTTTCACGAGCATCTGGCCTCAAATCATCAATTGTGATCATAAAATACTGGTCATTAAAAACCTATAAGAATAAGAACATCACATACATCTAATGTTTTATTTGACATTGTATTAATGTGCTCAAAATTGATTAAAGTTTTCAGAAATAATCACTTGTAATTTTCTTACACACTAACATACATTTAACACAGCTTCAATAACCCATTAAAGTATAGAAAATTAATGCAGGTATCAATTATAATTAAAGGGAACCTTACTATTTATTTTATTTTTAAATAAAAACGCCTAATTATTTAAAAAAAGGCTGACTCCAGAAGTTAGATGTACCTCTTTTGCTAATGTTTTGCAGCAAATATAAAATATTTCCCAAAATGGCTTTCGGAACTTTGAACATGAGTATATCTGAATAATAACTTGAATAGTAACGTATCAAATATTTTTGTTCTCAAATGCATTTCCACAGGATAGTTTAATCTGTCTGACTATGGAGTTTTTTTGTACTCACCTTAGTTACTGTGGCAGGACAGATAGAAAAGGGCTCCCTTGGATCTACTGCCTCTAACTTCATGCCAACTGTGAAGCAATGAGTCCTCAGATCAGGCTGGTCCTGCATTTAAAATAAATTGATAATGAAACCTGGATTTTCTACAGCCCAAAAACAATGGTCTGACTGCAATCTCAGTGAGTAATTTCTGATTCTGAATTCCACATGCTGAATCATATTTCCCTACCATGAACATAAATGGTTCTAAAAGGATGCATTTCACTTTCTAGTTGATCCCTTCAGAACAAGGCTGCTCATAGGATTACAAAGTTGAATGTCTCTGAAGCTGAAGAAAAATTTCACACCTGGGTGGTCTGCTAGCAGGTAACCACAGCACAGGGAGTGCTGACTGACAATCGGTGTAAAACTTTTGCCAGGTTAAACTCGTGCTGGAAGGGAAGCGTCCGTCTTGAGTTCATCCTGTTGCTTGATTGGAGTAAATCTAGCACCGAATGTTTGACCCAAACTGCTTTGTGCCCTTTACACTTGGAGGATCACTCAAGGGTTTGAAAAACAAGCTGAAATTCTGACTAATCTGAACATATTTCTGGACCCTGGGGGAGATCCTCACTTTAAAATTTGAGAACACGCGTGCACTTTTTTTTCCTCTTTCTGACGTGTTTGAAGAAGCAAAAAAAGTAGATACAATTATTAAGGATTTACAAATTAACTCATCTTCCCATGACAAGTACAGATTACACAGGTCTTGATACGAGACTCAAACATCTCTTTTCCTGTTGTTAAATGCACAAGTAGAAAATGGAATTGTGTAGTCTGAACCAAACTCTGAGTAATAGCAGCACAAATTTGTTCCTATCCAAAATGTGATTTCACTAAATTGGCAAGTTGGTGCATTAATTACATGGTATGGAAAATAGATGATGGGAATGTGTCCCCCAGGATGAACAGTTCAGAGATAAAGCTGGGCACAGCTGTCCTCCAGATGAACAGATCACCTTTAAAAAGGGGGATTAGATGCGGAAAAACTGCTTTTGCCACTAGTAATGCTCTTGAAGGTCAAAATCCGTGAAAGCATATCACTCCATACCAACTCTCAACTTTGATTCAAAATGTTTCCTGCAGAAATCATTGCCAAAAGTACAGAAACAATTATTTGTACCGCTTCTTTAGCTTCTCATTAACAATTCTTTGGAGAGAAGTTTTATTTAAAACAGATGAAAATTATAATTACTCTGCACTGATTCAAGTTCCTATTCAATATGACAATGCTGTCAAAGTCAATCAAAAATTAAAATGCATCTTGAAGGAACTTGACAAGTTGAATATATTTTAATTTCAAATGCATCATTTTAGTTTTTTGAATGTTGCATATTTTGGAACAGG
Source organism: Hemiscyllium ocellatum (assembly GCF_020745735.1). Lineage (NCBI taxonomy): Eukaryota > Metazoa > Chordata > Chondrichthyes > Orectolobiformes > Hemiscylliidae > Hemiscyllium > Hemiscyllium ocellatum. Next base: position 7,991,283 of record NC_083423.1, read on the forward strand.
ATTCCAAATAGAGTTTTATTTTAATTCTAGGACTTAGGATTTCCAGAAGTAGAACCCTATACTTGACTAATAACAGAAGAATACAGTCAGTACATATATAGGTTGGAAATCAACAAATTACGGTCAAGCATTGAGTTAGTTGAAACTCCTATTCTGATATCACTAAAGATGGAGATCTATCATTAGTTGTACTGCTTGCATGGTACAGCTGAATTCACTGCAAGGAACAGGCACTTAAAAGAATTACTGTATAGGTTTATGGTGAAAAAAACCTTGCATTTCTGTATCACTTGAAATGTCGTAAAATATTGGAGTTTCGCTGGATGTTCTCATTTTGAAACTGAGATCCTGATGAGATATTAAGCCACATGATCAAAAGCTTTGTCAAAAAGATGGTTTTTGTATGTAAAGCCTTTCTCCAAAGAAGCTACAATAGTTTTTTTTTCATGAATGCAGTATTAGCTGGAACTGAATTTTACGATATTTTAGCAAAATGTTATTTTCATTGAGTTTCATAGAGGATTTCTCTCCACAATGCTTAGCAAATTTTCACATGTCATCATCCCAAACTCACTTCATTACTTACCGCTCTCATTCAGTGCTAGCTGAATTTTACAGCCACTGTAGATGGAAGAAATCACCATTGCCCAAATAGCCTGAAATAGATTTAAAAATCACACAACCCCAGGTTATAATCCAACAGGTTTAATTGGAAGCGCTAGCTTTCGGAGCACTGCTCCTTCATCAGGTGGTGAAGGAGCAGCACTCCACAAGCTAATGCTTCCAATTAAACCTGTTGGATTATAACCTGGGGTTGTGTGATTTTTAACTTTGTACACCACAGACCAACACCGGCATCTTCATATCATGACTGAAATAGATTGTCATCCTTGATGCTGTTGCTATCTTGGAATCCCGGCCATATCCACGGTCAAGTGTAGGCTGTCCAGAATTGTCCTTCATTAGCAGTATAGTAGCATAGCAACCAGAAATCCATACTGCTTATAGCATTTAGATAGCATGGCTCACACAAATTCTATTCCCTTACCCAATTGCTGTTTAACCACTAGGCACCAAAGCTCACTTGTCCTTAGCCACAATGCACTTTATCACCCTAAGTCACCCCAAAGTCCACTGTAGACCCATGCCTTATCATAGTTCTGTCAGGGACCATTATATACTGGTGAGACTTCAAGCAATGCAAAAATGATCATTTATTTGCAAACATTAAAAACAAATAGAAACCAAACAGAAACTGCATTTTACCTTCAGATTTCAAACAAACTGCTTGCATGTTGAGCAACATAATTTTAGAGGAAATGAGTGATCATTATGCTTAGCTCTCATCTAGTAGAATGCGATATCAATTAAGTCCTGGTTGGCTTATAATACACAACTCTGCTACTCTATCATGCACAAGGTGAAATTTCTCTGCTCTATGTCTTCACCTCACCTCCTCCCAAGACTGCTCCCTCTCTCCTAGTTCTTCAGCACCAATCACATCATCTTGTTGCCTGTTCAAATACTGCAAAACGCAGCATGCTGGGATGATATGGCATAACCTAGTCCAGTTTATATTGTCGGGTCTCACCAGACCAGTCCAAGCAGCAGAAGCACATCTTCCAGAGATCAATAATTTTCTCTGCCATGGCCCTACTTGAATAATGGGCTGCACTGGATTTGCGCTCCACCTCTCAGGATATTGTACAATAGTGTCATCAGTCCAGGTCATAGGTAGCCCATTCCCCTCAGTGACAAATAAAATGCAGCAAAAACACATGACTTAGGATGTTAATATTGGGAATTCTGAACAGTTTCATCCAAAATTGAAGACCTGACAACTCTATTGTTTTTGTTGTAAGGCACTGAACATAATACTGCTGCAAGTCTCTTTTAAAGGTACAAGAATTTTCAATCATAACTTTAACTGTCCAAGTTAAATACTATACTACACAAATCAGGATTGCAAAGAACCTACAAATCATGAATTCATATAAAGAGCAAGGAACTTGAGTAAATTTTATTAGTTCCAGCTGCAAACTGAGATTTAATCTATCCTACTAACCTTGGCATTGGTGCAGCATTGTGAACCAACCATTGTGAGTCAAAGTATCATTTTACAAATTTCTGTCCCTTACTGCGACAACTCACAGTCAAGCAAGTTCCAACTTTCAGTGCTTGTTTACACTGGAATTTCAGTGAGATAGGTAATCTAAGACACTTTGGCATTCAACTAACTTGTATCCTAAACACTTGTTTCCAAGCAGATAATTGGTCTTAAACAAGTACCCCAATGTGTAAATAAATGAACATGCAGACAACCAAAGATGATGTTCATGCTTAGAAGAAATTTATTCTCCCTTACTAAGTTCACTGCATAAATAGATGTGATAGCTTGCCAATCCCAGTTACATCAAGAAATTTATACTAATCAATGGCATATTCCTTACATATATCTTTGCCTCACATCTGCTCTTGTATATGCATTCATTATTATTCAAATAGATGATGATAAGCATCATATTACAAAATATAAAAGTAAAAGCAGCACGGAAACAAACCCTTTGGTCCAACTGGTCCACCGACCCGATATCCTAAACTGATCTGTGTTTATCACCTGGAGAATTGCTCACAATGATTGAGGTTAATATAAATTACACACTAATTGAGATAGTATTATGCTTGGATTTTATAACTCCATAAAGTTCAAATTCAATGCCTTTTCATTTTGCATGTAAACCGTAAATAAGTGGCCTTAATTATTAGTTCGGTTCTTTTCCCGTATCTTTTCAAATCACAAAAGACTTGAAAATAGCAGACAACAGGTAACAGTAGTTCGAACTAAAATATGTGGAGGATTATTTGTAATAGCAAAGGGTCATACAGCTTTGAAACAATATTGGGAGACCGGTGGCTTTGGGCCACAAGAAATCTATGCCTTTGTTAACACAATACTAGGTAAAAGCAATGACTGCAGATGCTGGAAACCAGATTCTGGCTTAGAGTGGTGCTGGAAAAGCACAGCAGTTCAGGCAGCATCTGAGGACCAGGAAACTATCTTACATTACAGATTATCATCTTACATTAACCAATACTCCGCATCTCCTCTTTAAGGATGCGATAGGGGTAGAGTTTAAGTGTGCCAGCACTGACAGCATCACAGTATATGCCCATATAGGCAAGTACCATTGTCTGAGATATAACTTCGGCAATATCAACACTGGTGGCTGGGTAAATATCACAAAGAAGTCACAACTCTTGAAAGGAAGGTCTTTGGAATATTGATTAGGGTCGTAGGTTGTTTCAGGAGTGGGAGAAATCAGGATCTAGTGGCATTTCAGTGCAGAGGTGTAGCATTGGGTCAGAGATTGAAAAGGAAAGCACATATAATTACAAGCTGCAAGACCAGTACTGGCATCTGTCAGAATTGGGATGAATTGATCTTAAAATATTTAAGGCAAATACTGGAATAGAAGGTCCAGGAAATGCTAGTTCTAGAAGATTCGGGAACAGTATGAAAGAGAAAGTTTACAAGACTGATCATAACAGATAGTTGGAAACAAGTGCTCAGTGACTGGGAACCTTGAGAAAGAGGAATAACAAGAATTGAAGAGTTAAATAGTTAAGTTCCAGAACATTCTACAATGGGGGTTTCAAATATCAAGCAGCATTCAAGAAATCACGGATGGAGCCAATGTCTAGTCAAATTTGCAATCAGGAATAGCTAGGAGCTGAATTCAGTGTGGAGTGGGTCTAAGGTTTGACAAAATTCAGGAGAGGAGTGGTTAGGGGTCAGGCAATGTAGAGCCAAAAGAGAATGTAAGCTGACCAGGCAAACCACTTTGTGGCTATTAAGCATCAGTACACCACATTGCCAGGGTGTATACCACATTCTTGGCTTGAAGAGAGATGTATGCGTGAAAGTCACTAACCACAAACTTACTCTAAAATTAATACAGCTGGAATTAATTGAAATATTTTGAACTGAATAACAAGGGCAACATAAATACACATTTAACTGAAAACATATCAACATTCAATTAGATTACGTTCTTTGCAAACTTTCAGAAATAAACCCTCCGGGGAACTGAAGACAAAATGCATTTCTCACAATTATGTGATTATGTAAACAAGCTGCTTTATCTGACTGATGTGTGGGCTTAGATTTGCAGTGGACTTAATGTAGAAGACTTTAAAAGTATTATAGGAAGGTGCAGGTCCTGTATAAAAACTTCAGTATGTTTATTTATGCAATTGATTTTAATTGTACTGTAGACCCAAATATACTAGACAAATATATGGTTCTCTTTATTCAAAATGATTTATAATTCCACTGTATTTGTTGCTCTTAACTGTATTTAATTTCATAATTCATCTCATTATCTAGTGTCAGATACTGTTTGCTGATATTACTACTCTAATTTGAGAGCATGAAAATTAAGTGCACACTATAATTTGAATACAATGTACTTATACAACATTTCTCTATTCACTAAATATTGAAATAGTAGTACAGCAAACTTAATATGGATATACAGAGTGTTTGCATGCTTAGATGAAAATCAACATTCTAGACAATACTACTGTTATTGATAAAATTTACTTATAATCCCCCTTTTACTAAAACAAGAAGCAACACATCATCTCTGGCAAACTCTTAAATGCTAGTGTATCAGCCGCAAGATGAATTTGAACATTAACACGATCGGCAGTGTAAACCTATTCCCATTGAAAGTTTGCTAAAACAACAAATTTCTGCTGGTAAATTCAGCTGACCCAAGCTTTATAAATTAACTAAGGTCAAGTGTCTGCAGCACTGATGTATTTCCAGAACTAAGACCTTTTATTACAAAACATTATATACAATTAACTTGGGCAATATAATTAACCAAGTCACTGTCTTTGTTGTGTTTGCTCAGTCCTTTGGAATGGTTACATTTTTCTAAATAGGACAACCTGTTACATGTATGTTACCTTCAATTTGGCCAAGAATAAATCTGCACGTTATCAAAATTCAAACAAAATAGCTAAATTGTAAGTAACACATTAGAAATTACTTAATACTTATGAAAAGCACGAGCATTGAAATATATATTTCAGGCTTTTAAATTAATTTTAATGAGGTCGTCAAATACAAGCTCTGAATTTGATCGACTCTTGGGACCTTCGGTAGCAATGAATTTATTTCAGCTCTTTAAACTTTTATTGTCATAGAAAATAAATGCTATCAAACCTCAGATAGAACAACAAAAAATCATCATTTGGAGTTACCTGGCTCAGTGGCAGTCCACTCCCCTCTGAGTCCCATTCCAGGACCTTAACTTGAAAGTTCAGGTTGACACTCCAGTACAGTGGTGAGGGAGTGCAGGACTGGCAGAGATGCTGTCTGTCAAATGAGTTGTGAAACACAGACACTATCTTACCCTGATATGAATTGGGAACTTCCCTCAGTACCCTGGCCAATATGTTACTCTCGAACAACATCACAGCCAAAAATTATGACCATTATCACATTGCTGGCTGCGAAAACTTGCTGTGCACACATTGGCTAATCTTTTTCTACACACCAGTGACGACACTACAGAAGTATTGCATTAGCTATAAAGACGTTTGGAACATTAGGTGATATTGAAAAGGTGCCATACAACCGTAAGCCTTTCTTTTCACCAGCTATCAGGAAATCCCATTATTAATTTATACTGGAATCTAGGGATTGGTTAGTTCAGTTGGCTGGATGGCTAGTTTGCAATGCAGAGTAATGCCTATAGTGGGAGTTCAATTTCCACAGTGGCAGGGATTACCTAAAGGACACTCTGTCTCTATCTCTGCTTTCACCTGAGGTGTGGTGACCCATTATCAACCATCCCAGTTTGTTAACAGCGCTATGCTCTTCAAGGACTACAGCAACTTTACTTTTGTTTTATTGGCATTTTTCAAGTACAGGATTTTAAATTCATCCTTGTCACTTCTACAAGTAACATCTTTGAAATTACTCACAAATTCACTTGCAACTACAGATTCGAGGTTAGAATTTTGATGTTGCAATTAATATAAATATCACCAGAAATGCATAAGACAAACTCTGCAGATTCCTATAGAACTCTAGCACTTATACAAAAGAGCCAACCTGTTTCAATACAGTTATGACATTAACATCTCTCTAACATGATTGCTCAGTAGGTCTTGACCACAAAGGATAAACATCACATGGTCAATTATCACTGTCTGTCTCCTCTCTATCAGCAGTAAAATGATGAAAGGAATTTTCAATACAGAGTTCCAGGCCTCTTCACTGCTTGGACCTACACAGAATCATAGAATCCCTAAATTGTGGAAGCAGGCCATTCGGCCCATCAAGTCCTCAGCAACCCTCCCAAGAGCATCCCACCCCTCTACCCTATCCACGTAACCAAGAATTTCCCATGGGTAATCCACCTAGCTTTGGACTGTGGGAGGAAACCAGAGCATCCAGAGGAAACCCATGCAGACATGGGGAGAATGTTCAAACTGCACACAGACAGACAAACAGACAGTCACCAGAGGGTGGAATCAAACCTGGGACCCTGGCACTGTGAGGCAGCAGAGCTGACCACTGAGGTGCTGTGGATACAAGCACACGGAGAGATGAGAATGATTGTCCTCAACACTAAAGCTGCATTCAACCAGATATGGCAGAAAGGAGTTATAACAAAACAGATAAAATTTTGAAAAATTTAGTGCCTTAAGTCATTGCTCACACAAAGGATGATATCTCTAGCAGTCAGATACAAAATAATTGCAGTACCAAAATACTACTGGACGATACCCAAAGAAACGCACACCCAGTCAGATTCAGCTACCACATCAATGAATTGAAGTATCACAATATTTGATTAGCATTAAGGTCTCAATATAAATCATTCAATCAGATGGAGAGACATAAAACAATCCTCAGATCTGAGAGATTTCATGCTCTATCACAGCATTCTCTGTTTACTTCATCATGAGTGTTGTTCTCAACAGTATGTCATACATCTGTTTCCTTTGCTCTTATGCCATGTCCAGATGTTGTTTCTGTAAGTTGAGTAACAATCTGTCAAGATGCTTTAGTGCATATAGTAGTGGCTCAAGGAAAACACTTTGAAGTGGCTTCTGATCGACTCGACGACCACTTGGTCGCTTCCAAGTAAGTATCATGAAAATGTTCATATTCAAAGACAATGGCACGGCACCCTTTTTTGATCTGAGCGTAGCACCATTCTATTTGATTTAATATTTCCATACTTTAGGGAATGTAATCAGAGATGAAACAGATTATTCTTGTTGCTTTAGAGTACTCCAAGTTCTGGCTCACTGGTGTCACACCACAGGGAGACTTCATCACTTACAACATAGCATTTTAGGCCAGCATTGCCAGTACTAATTGCTCCATTTTAGTGAATCCTGATTCTTATCCACCGCCCCAATATCATCGCAAGTCCTTGGCTGTCAATTGACAATAAATGGTTCACAAACATATTTGGCAAAAGTTTTGACAAGTAGTTAACAAATCCAAATCTTTGCACTGTCTTTACATCTATTTACTTCAGTTCTCACTTTCTCCCCCAACATAATTCAGACAGAGATCCTTCACTGTCAGTAAAATGGATGGACTTCAGACACATTTTACTGCAATTTCTAGTTTACTTTTAGATTCAGACAAGTTCCATCTTGAATTTATGTTAGAATTTGATTAGGGTCAGCAATGGTTTGTTTCAGTGTCTTGGCAGCCATGAACTCTCAGATTATCTATTATACACAGATTCTACTGTGGGGAGATCACTATCACATGCCATCTCCATTAATACTCCTCTGGAGTCATGGAAATGCCAAAAAGCGGGCACAAACATCAGTACTTCTGTAAGGGAAACTAGAATGCAGTTAGAAAGTTCCTGCATTTAGTCAGCTTCACTTGCCAGGCACTATCCTTCCCTAAATGGGCAATGAAAATGCATGCCTTTGCAAGTTATGGCAAAATTATAGCCTTGGGAAAGTCAGCTTGCCTAAGAGCTTCATTTAGAATATTTGGATTAATACATGCTCCCAGCTTTCCAGATTTTTTTTCACTTTGACAATATTGTTCATTTGTTCTATAGCATCTACATTTTCTTCTATATTCTGTACTTTTCCAACTCTTCCATCTTGCCCTTCAGTCTGACCATGAGGGCAGGAGGTATTGAATTGGTCTTAAATGTTCTCCTATTTTGAGGTATATCAGAAACCTGCATAAACATTCGTGGAATCTACATTTTTTTTGCAGGCAATGGCATTGTGTGCTACAACACATTGTAAAGTTCTTTTGGCACATTGAGGGTTATCAGTCCAAGGTTTAGATTTGCTCCAGCTGAACTGAACAGTTTTTGTAAGCCTTCAATGATCTGAAACTCCAGATCTTTGTTTTTGTTGCTGCATTATGCTCTCGGAGTAATTTCTTCTCTTAGCAAGAATATGATTTCATCATACAGCCTCAGTCTTACTTCCAAGCATTTCATTTTTGGATTACCATGCTGAGCCACTTCACACTGGTCTGTGAAAGTCATGATGTTCCATGACACATCTGTGTCTGACACAATGGTGACTTGATGTTCTCTTACTGCAGTCATCAGTCCAGTAGTTACAAACCATTTAGCACCTATCAACTTGACTGCACAAGCTGTTGTGTGGTATAGTGATTCATCAGAAAATTCAGTTGATATATCTCCAGTGATCACTTTATTGTGGCTATTACTTCAGTGACTTCCTTGTTGTGGTCCCTTCTAGATATACAATTGTACAAAATGATTTGGCTACATGCACTGCTTTTCCCAGGCTAAAAACACTGTTTTTTTTTCCCTTTGGGCAATGAGGGATGGTCAGTAAAAAGTCACATTTGAACGACCAGTGCCTGTATCATTCATCTTACAGAAGAACCACGGCTGACTCCTGTACAAATATCAAAAGGTTACCTAGACCAGACAATGCCAGGAAGCTGCTAAGTACTCCGCATGTGGCTCAATTCCTGCTATCATATTTTTTGTCAACCACTGGACTCAAATAAGGAATAAGACCATTAATGAAAAGCCTACTAATGCTCTGAATAGGTGTAACCATTACATTAAAGCAGTGCAATATAATCTTTATTTGGAAGTGTCGGCGTTGGACTGGGGTGGACAAAGTTAAAAATCACAACACCAGGTTATAGTCCAACAGGTTTATTTGGAAGCACTAGCTTTCGAAGCATTGGTCCTTCATCAGGTGGTTGTGAAGCAGGATCATAAGACAGAATTTATAGCACAAGATTACAGTGTCATGCAGCTGAAATGATAAACCTAGATTAAGTCTTTCACCTTTTAGAATGAATTTGCATGTTTCAGTTCTTCAATATGTAAATCCCACAACTTCTTTAAAGTCACATTCTCAACATAACTTCAGGTTTTCTAACAAAAGTTGCCATCTCAGCTCAGACAATGCATTAAAGATGTGAGGTTAAAGTTTGTCTCTGTCCCAATCTTGATCCAGACTGGTTCTATTTCTAACACAGGGTTTATAGAATATTGCATGGATTGAGTATAGGTTATGCATTTTTCAGCAAAACAGAACATATCTGCAAATATAATTCTGCAGATACAAATTCACCCCACACACTTATATGTATGTGCATGCAGAAGAGACAGAGTGAGTGTGTGCACGTCAGTGTGTGAGTGTCTGTGGGGCAGAATGGGGGTGGGGGGGGAGGGGGGAGGTGATGTGAGAGACTGTGTTGCATGTGTGTAAACTTGGTAAAGTACGTGACAGTGTGAGATGGGGTATAAATCTGTGAGAGAGTACATGTTTGTGTGTACGAGACAGGGTCTTTATGAGTATGTAAGAATGTGCATGTGCACGTGAGACAGTCAGTAGTGTAGTGCAGTGGGTCACCTGTACTCAAGGTACCTTTGAGGCCATCCCCATGGGTTCCAAACTTGGCTATCATCCTCTGCTCGGCCACTTTGTGTTGTTGCCTGTCCCAAAGTCTACCTTGGAGGATGGTCACCCAGAGGTCTGATGTAGAATATCCTTGACCGCTGAAGTGTTCCCTGACTGGGAGGGAATGCCCCTGTCTGATGGTTGTTGAACTGTGTCCATTCATCCATTGCCGTAGCCTCTGCTTGGTCTCACCAATGTACCATGCCTCAGGGCATCCTTGCCTGCAGCGTATGGGATAGACAGCATTGGCCGAGTCACATGAGTATCTGCCAGGTACAAGGTGGCTGGTGTCCCCATGTGTAATGGTGGTATCCATGACGACACTCTGACAGGTCTTGCAGTGGTTGCCGTGACAGGGTTGTACGGTGTTGTGGTCGATGTTGTCCTGAAGGCTGGGCAGTTTGCTGTGTACAATTATCTGTTTAAGGTTTGGTGGCCGAACAAAGGTGAGAAGTGGAGGCGTAGGACCTTTATGTCACACTACAGGTGATCCCACTGCACTATACACTCATTTACACACATGCATACACACGCACACACTCTTACAAACTCACACATTGATGTCGACCCTCTCGCATACACACACATATACCCCCACATTCTAACCCACACATGCACCCTCTCAGGCTTACACACCAGCACATTCACACACATACTTTACCAAGCTCTCACACACGCAAACATACTCTCTCACATGCATACACTCATTCGGTCTCTCCTCTGTGCACACAAGTAAGTTTTTGGGGTGAATTTGTATCTGTAGTCTATATTATTATATTTGCAGATAAGTTTTATTTTGCTCAAAAAATGCATTACCTACAGTCAACCCATGTAATATTCTATAAATCCCATTTTAGAAATAGAACCAGTCTGGATCAAGATTGGGACAGAGACAAACTTTAACCTTACACCTTTAATGCATTGTCTGAGCTGAGATGGCACCTTTTGTTAGAAAACCTGAATTTATCTTGAGTGTGTGATTTTAAAGAAGTTGTGGGATTTGCATATTAAAGAACCAAAATGAACAAACCCTTTCTAAAAGATGAAAGACTTAATCTAGGTTTATTTTTCCAGCTGCATGACACTGTAATCTTGTGCTATAAATATGTAACTTATGATCCTGCTTCACAACTACCTGATGAAGGAGCAGTGCTTCAACAAGCAGTGCCTCCAAATAAACCTGTTGGACTATAACCTGGCGTTGTGTGATTTTCAACACAATCTTTGACAGACTTGTTTACTTGATCAGGAATTCTGTCAGTAGACTATCTATCCATCCTAGGTAAAAACAATGACTGCAGATGCTGGAAACCAGTATAATGTGGTTTCAGTATTTAAATTCCCAGTTCACCAGGTTACTTTAACAGCGCTGCCATTACATACTCCAACTCTAAGAAAGAAACAGCACAAATCTAGATTCATTTGGATTTTCATCTTTGAGATGAATGATAAACAAGCATTGTGTGATTAACAGATCACTGAGCCAAAGCTATCAAACAAGCAATGTTTTCCCTGGATGCAGCTGTTTCCACAGACTAATGCATATCTAGACAGCCCAGCCAAGAATTCAAAATAAGGCACAATGTTTATTTGCAAAATTTAAAGGAGGTGTCTAGTGTTCGAATTTCTTATTGATAGAATCTTTAAACTGTCTGGTTAACACTTTCATGAGATTTCCATATAAGCAGTAGAGAGAATAGAATGTTCTAAATGAATGACTTTAAAAAATATTTTTCACTTAGCCATTTGTCACTATCAGGTTCTATACAGTTTATTGCAGGACAAAGGGTATATAAGTGCTGTTGCTTGGCACAGCTAAACAAAAGATCCCCTTGTGCAGACAATAGTTCATGACACCTCTTAGGTGCTAGGAAAGAGGAGTCCGACAAACATTGGTCCAATTCAATGAATGATTGCAAGGCACTATAACATGCATATGTCTGCTAGGTCAGGGGTGGTCGTTCACAACTTTAACAAACCTGCACTCTTATCAAACACTTAAAAATTGTACATGCTTGGAATCCAGAAGCAGATCCCATGTACCATTTTCTCATTTCCATAGAAACTCTGATCAATTGAAAATCCAGTCTATGACTGCATTCCGCCATTGTTGCTGGATCAGTGTCACAGGATTCCTATATTATCACAACGCGCTATCATCATGGTGATAGCAGTGATTTAAGAAGACATTTACCAACACACATTCAAAGTTGTTCAGAGAATCACTAACTTTCAATGCTGTCCACAATCCAAGAACAAAACACTCAGTGGAATACAGGGAAATGCATTTACTCTTTCAGGCAATAATAAATATCAAACTGATTGATTTTACCAATGATTATCCCAACATATTGTTTCCACAAACTATGACATTAATTTCATTCAACTTCTTGCACATTTACTGAATGAAGGTGTTATAACAAAGGTAAACAACAAATTAATGTTGATGTAGAGATACATGAAAATATTAAATTTTCAGTCAAGTTTTGAAATACTGTATAAACAAATCAAATGCACTGTTGTGCCAATAAACACCATTAGAAAAAAAAAGGACTGCCAAAATTATTTCTATTAAGATTTGGATGTTTTTGGTTCATTTGAAACTAAATGATTCAAAAACTTTGTTCTAAGTCAACTATATCAGATATAACATTCAAAAATATTGTACATGACAAGTGGTGGAGTGAAGACCCTCATATTGACAGACCATTCAACACTTAAATGCAAATTTTATAAATAGTCTCAATCTTGGATGTTCAGGTCTGTTTTCTAACCTGCCTTTCAAGTCTAAACAAATAGTTATGAAAGCATTATACAATATCTACATATGATACAGTCCACGTGGTTAACATTTTTAAGGCTTCTTAGAAAATCTGAGTGGCAGTGAAAAGACACAGAGAAAAATCAATATTGTCCATTCAGTATCTTTGGTATCTACTTTTTGAGATTACAATCAATATAGAAAAAGTGTAGGAAATGGGCTACCCTGAAAGAGACAACAAGGCTTTTGATTGATTGCATTCCAGAAATGACATGATTTGATGAGTTCTATTTGTCTCATTCAAACCACTGATTTACAATCATTGTAGGTACATTAATTATTCATTTGTCTTCTAAATTATAATTAAAATATTTTTCTAAATCCTTTGTTCTGAGTGAAACCTTTTACAAACTCTTGACATATACAAGAGTTACACTAGACATACACCAGTCTAATTCCAGAAATATTAAGCACATAATCATGTGTTTTAAAAGCGGTTTGGAGTCTAACAATTTGCTTATATCAAAAGACAACACATTAAATTCTTATCAGGGGAGTGTGGGAAGATGGAGATACCACCAAATTTTAACAGCGTGACATTATATTTAATTTTAAATTCAGTTTCCTGTTTGATAGCTAGCTGGCTGCTGGATGTCGCGCTGCTGGATGGTGAGGCCACAGGTCAATGGCTGCAGCACAGGACCTCTGATTATGATTTTGCAGTGGCAGAGGAAGAGGTCAGCCAATCACCAAAAGATTCACCTGAGGGCCTTCAGGCAAGTAGTCTTGCTCCTCTTAGCCCTTAAAAAAAACAAACTCGCTGAATCATATTGTGTCTACCTCCCTGTCGTTACCAAAACCCTGGGTATCCATATGGGTGGCATAATTTCAAATCACTGCCAAAGATCATAGACAATTAATTATAAGTTATTGACTTGCTTTTCAAGATCAGGCCACTCAGAAACTGCAGTTTTAGTCATAATTAAAACAGGCACAGCCATCCAAGTAGCGAGCTAAGGTCAGATGTCACAAATCTAATGATCACCCCTCCCCCCACTTCTCCATCACCACATTTGTTGGGGATTAAAATTACTCCCACTTTACTAATGATTTATTCAATTGATACTTTACATACTTGTAAGATTTCTGTAATCTTATGTAAAGAATCAATTGAAGAAATTCCTTCAGCAAACTCTGTTGCTTTTTACAATCATTTAGAAATAAATAAGGAAAAGTATACAGTAAATGGCAGATAAAAACAATGACTGCAGATGCTGGAAACCAGATTCTGGATCAGTGGTGCTGGAAGAGCACAGCAGTTCAGGCAGCATCCAACGAGCAGCGAAATCGACGTTTCGGGCAAAAGCCCTTCATCAGGAATAAAGGCAGTGAACTGGAAGCATGGAGAGATTCCTGATGAAGGACTTTTGCCCGAAATGTCGATTTCGTTGCTCGTTGGATGCTGCCTGAACTGCTGTGCTCTTCCAGCACCACTGATCCAGTAAATGACAGATGGTTGATGTATAGAAGGATCTTGGGATTCAAATCCATTGCTCCCTGAAAATGGTCTTGCAAGTAGATAGGATGGTAAAGAAGGCATATGGTATGCTTGTCTTTGTTGGTTGGGGGAAAGTGAGGACTGCAGATGCTGAAGATCAGAGTCAAGAGTGTGGTGCTGGAAAAGCACAGCAGGTCAGGCAGCATCCGAGGAGCAGGCGAATCGGATTCGGGGATAAGCCCTTCATCAGGAATGTGGCTTGTAGGCCAGGGGACTGAGAGATAAATGGGACGGGATGGGGTTGGAGGGAGGTGGCTGAGAATGTGACAGGTAGATGAAGGTATGGGAGAACGTGATAGGTCAGAGAGGAGGGTGGAGCGGATAGATGATGGACAGGTCAGGAGAGTGGTGCCGAGTTGGAGGCTTGGGAGTGGGGTAATGTGGGGGGGAAGGGAAAATGAGGAAACTGTTGAAATCCACATTGATGCTGTGTGATTGCAGGGTCTCAGGGCAGAATGCGAAGCGCTTTTCCTACAGGCATTGGGTGGTAAGGTTTTGGTGATGGAGGCAGCTCAGGACCTGCATGTCTTGCGGGCAGGAGGGGGGAGCTGAGAGATAAATGGGGGGGGAGGGTGGGGTTGGGGATAAGGTAGCTGAGAATGCGATTGGTAGATGAAGGTGAGGGAGAAGGTGATAGGCCGGAGAGGAGATTAAGGTTGGGGGATTGTGTCCAAGAAGCGGGATGTCATGTTGCAGCTTTATAAGACTTTGGTTAGGCCACACTTAGGTATTGCATTGAATTCTGGTCGACACATTACAGGAAGTGGATGCTTTAGAGAGGGGGTAGAAGAGGTTTATCAAGATACTGCCTGGATTAAAGGGTATAAGCTATAAGAAAAGGCTAGAAAAAGCAAATTTCTTTAAATTCCCAGTCAGCAAAGTTACATAGGTGGCATCATCTAACTACATTTTGCACTTCAGAATAATCCTAGCTGTTTTAATCTGCTTTAATGAAGTAAACATGAATTATCTTGCAGCATCCCAGACCATTGTTCAAATTCAGACATGGAGTAGGATGTGAGCTTGACTTTATTCACATGGTAAGATGGAAGGTTTCCTCAAGGAATTTGAAGTTTGTGATGTCTCACATGCATTTTCCTAAAATTAGTATGATAGCCTGTTCCACAAACTTCCTCTGCTTTTCTGTTATGTGTTTTCATAACACTCAGACTCTGGATTTTTCTATAATGTTTTGTTAATGTGGAGACATTGTATAAGACAAAATTATAAATGTTTTGTTGGAATTGAGCTTGCTGGAATTGAATACAATTGATTCCTGGAGAAAGCATACTATTTTGCAATACCTGTTTGTGTGAAACTTTATTAATTGCTTGTCAAGAATACAACCAAATTTGCCAAATATCCTTTTCAAAGGACCATGCAAAACTGACTGTTCTCAGTACATCTTGGACTTCTTCATTTCATCAGGTTGAGAGAAAAAACAATTGAATTTTCAGGAGATTGTGACTACTCTTCCCAGATCCTTTTGATTTATTGCAATTCTACGATATCATTTTAGTTCTTTGGTTTCTTGCCAGAGTACATGAAAGGCAGGTTAGAAAAGGATATAGATTGGGAAGCCTGAGCCTCTCTCTTCAGTTGTGGTTCTTGCAGAATGGGGAAGTTCCAAGTTCTACAATAATAGCTTAGTATGCACAATGTTCAAGAGACCTGGTATCACATGAACTGGGATTGTAGGTAAGTGAACTAAACAATAAGCAGAGATCAGAATTGCACGCAATATTCCAAAATTGGCCTAACCAATCAATGTTCTGTACAGCTGCAACATGACCTCCCAACTCCTGTACTCAATACTCTGACCAATAAAGGAAAGCATACCAAATACCTTCTTCACTTTCCTACCTATCTGCAACTCCACTTTCAAGAAGCTATGAAGCTGCACTCCAAGGTCTCTTTGTTCAGCAACATTCCCTAGGACCTTTCCATTAAATGTCTAAGTGCTGCTAAGATTTGCTTTCTCAAAATCAGCATTTATCTAAATTAAACTCCATCTGCCACTTCTCAGCCCATTGGCCCATCTGATCAAGATCCCATTCTAATGTGAGGTAACCCTCTTCATTAGGAGGTTTATAAAATCATGGGTAGGATAAATAGACAAAGTCACTTCCCTGGGATGGGAGAGTCCAGAAATAGAGGGCATAGGTTTAGGGAGAGACGGGAAAGATATAAAAGAGACCTAAGGGGCAACTTTTTCATGCAGTGTGCATGTGTGGAATGAGCTACCAGAAGTAGTAGTGGAGGCCAGTACAATTGCAGCATTTAAAAGGCATCTTTGGACCGAAGTGTCTGTTTCCGTGACTCTAAGTTAATATAGCAGAGCAGGTAATCAATTACCTATTTGTCCTAGAAATTATAAAAGTAGCCCATGAAGTCTTTCGCCTGGAACCCACCTGAGATAGCTTGGAAACTGCATGTTTTATTAACTGCTGTCTCATCTGGTGCTGCCACCTGTAATAATTAATACACACATGTACCCAGATCCTTTGCTCGCGTACCAACTTGAATGCTTTTGTTTTATATTGTAGCCATGCATTCTTCTTACTGAAGTGATTAATTTCACACCTCTTTGTATTAAATTTCATCTGCCATTTGGCCTCCTATTTCACCAACCTGTCTAGTCATAGAGATATACAGCATGGAACAGACCCTTTGGTCCAACTCACCCATGCCACCCAGATATCCTAACTGAATCTAGTCCTATTTGCCAGCACTTGGCCCATATCCCTCTAAACTCTTCCTATTCATATTCCCATCTTGGTAACTTTTAAATCCTGAAATTGTACCACACTCCCACACTTCCTCTGCCAACTCATTCCATACACGCATCACTGTCTGCGTGAAAAGGTTGCCCCTTAGGTTCCTCTATATATCTTTCCCCTCTTACCCTAAGCCTATGCCCTCTAGTTCTGGACTCCTCGACCCCAGGGAAAAGACTTCGTCTGTTTATCCTATCCATGCCCCTCATTATTTTATAAACCTCGATAAGGTCACCCCTCAGCTTCCGACGCTCCATGGAAAACAGCCCTAGCCTATTCAGCCTCTCCCTCAAATCCTCCAACCCTGGTAACATCTCTAAGTCTTTTCTGAACCCTTTCAAGTCCTTCTCAAACTCCTAGTACTGCCAAGAATTGTACAATTGAAAATTTTTGAAGTTGTGGCCTGTTTAGTAGCGAAGTGGAACAAAGAAATAGTGAAAGAACTGAACAGGTGCTTTGCATTAGTTTTTTCCACGGTGGAAGACACCATCAGCATACCAGGCTTCGAGAGAGTCAGGGGCAAAGGTGAGTGTAGTGGCAGTCACTAAAGAGGTGGTGTTGGGAAGCTGAAAAGGTCTGAAGGTGGATAAATCACCAGGACAAAATGGACTATATCCCAGAGTTCAGAAGGAGACAACTGAGGCGATTGTAGAGGTACTGGTTGTGATTTTTCAGGAGTCAGAGAGGATCCTAGAGAACAAGCAAATGCCTAATGTAACAGTCCTGCTTAAGGAGGGGGTGAGGCAGAGGACAGGAAACTATGGCCAGTTGACTTGACCTCAGTCATTGGTAAGATTTTAGAGTCCATTATTAAAGATGGGATTGCAGAGTACTTGAACGTGTATAATAAAATTGGGCTGAATTAACATAGTTTCATTAAGGGGAGGTCACGCTTGACATATCTGTTAGAATTCTTTGAGAAGATAATGAGCAAATCTGACAAAGGAGAGTCATAGACATGGTCTTTTTGGATTCCAGAAAGCTTTTTACAAGATGTAGCACAGGAGGCTGCTAAGTAAGACAAGAGCCTATGCTTTGGGTGAAGGGAATGGTGTAAATAGAGAATTGGCTGACTGGCAGAAAACAGAGAATAAGGACAAAGGGGCCTTTTTAAAGATGACAGCCAGTGACGAGCATGTTCTGCAGCGGTCTGTATTGGGACCACAACTATTCACATTATACATTAAAGATCTGGACAAAAGTAAGATTAGATTAGATTACTTAGTGTGGAAATAGGCCCTTCGGCCCAACAAGTCCACACCGACCCGCTGAAGCGCAACCCACCCGTACCCTACATTTACCCCTTACCTAACACTACGGGCAATTTAGCATGGCCAATTCACCTGACCGGCACATCTTTGGACTGTGGGAGGAAACCGGAGCACCCGGAGGAAACCCACGCAGACACGGGGAGAACGTGCAAACTCCACACAGTCAGTCGCCTGAGTCGGGAATTGAACCCGGGTCTCAGGCGCTGTGAGACAGCAGTGCTAACCACTGTGCCACCGTGCCACCCACTGACAAGTAACTGAGAGCATTGTTGCTAAATTTGCAGATGACAAAAATAGATGGAGGGACAGGTGGTGTTGTAGTAGTAAGGAGCGCAGAAGGACTTAAACACAGAAGATAGGAGCAGGAGGTGGTCATTCAGCAGTTCGAATCTGCTCCTGGTCAGGCTAGGACAGCATTTTATCAAATGCTGTTTGGAACTCCATGTGCATCATATGAACTGCATGACTTTAGCCAATCCTTTGTTATCTGATCAAAAACCATTTATTAAATACTATTTGCCCTTAACAAATCTATGCTTTTATTGAATTAACCCTTTATCTAAGTTATTATTAATTTTGTATTGCATTATTACATCAAAATGGTTCTCCAACTGATTTTAAACTCAACAAAAGGTGTAACATTTGCGATTTTCCAGTCATCTGACATCATTGCTAAGTTTATAGTTAAGATCAGTGCCTCCACAACTTCCATTTCTACTTTCCTCAATATCCTTAGATACATTAATCATGAATGTAGAAATAATCTTGTCATCTGTAATTAAAATAGATACCCAATAGGTTTGTTTCTCAGTGCTTGGGTTCTGTCTTAAAGATGCAACTACAGTGATTTTCTTTAACAATTTGACCTGCAGCTATGCTATAATTGTTGCACAGAGCTTACAGACACAAACATTTTATTCGTCTTTGCAGTTATTACATGGATCATATCTTCTCATACTCTCACACTTGATCATACTCAAGTAGCTTTGTTTGCACATACATTTATATTATACAGTCCTTTCTAAATTTGTTTCCACTTTGATTTTCATCAACTTATGCAGAGATTGAAAAAGTCAATTGATAAATTTTATTAGTTTCTCACCCTAAAACTGAAAAATCATTTCCAAAGAACACACAGGAGAATGACAAAAAGTTCAATTTCCTCAGTTGATCTACAATTTATGCTATAATTAAGTGCACTTAAAAAAAGGCATTTGATTTTGCAATAAACCATCTCAAAATACATTTTACTGTGAGGTGAAAACTGAATGTGTATAATACTCTTAATTTAGGATTAGGCTTTGATTTAAACAGAATTTCCCTCTATCAATTTTCCTCCTTGGAGTGGTCTGAAAGTTCGAGAAATATTTCTGTGACATTAACTATTTTCAAGCAGTGGCTTGTAAATAATTTATTTGAACTTGCACCAAAGTCTGTACTGATTTTTTTCCCTTAAAAACTGTACATTTCTCCATGAATGTTTGAGTACAAAATGTCAAATAAATATTGTGGTGATTTAATATTTTTCATGTTTTTAATCTAAACATGTTTAAGGATCGATAGCTTTCTAACAAATATCTACACTTTCTGAAGTGCTAAGATGGGCTAAAGCATTATTCAAAAGTATAGAAAACACTGGTAAGACTTTGGTACAAAGCAGACATTTGAGAAGATGCAAAACAAATTGATTGACAATACAAGTAGTGAATGTGAATGGCTATAAGTAATGAACTAAATGATTAGAAAAAGGGCCATATTTGCGATGAAAGTGTAACTTACGGATTAATTAGGATTCATAAAGTATTTACATAAAAACATCCAAAGAAGCAGAATTTATTGGGTTATTGCAAATCTATAAACAAAATAGAATTCATCTTTTTGCAGCCACATCTGTCGCAATCATTTGTCAATAATGGGCTTTTCATCATCAATGCTAACATTTTTTCCAGCATCCCACATGTAATTACAGCAAAAACAAAACGAAACCAAAGCTGGCAGAATGCCAATCTAAAAGGGCAGATTGGCAAGATGAATAGATTTTCTGCAAAGGCCTCTTGTTATTACTCATTCCTAAATATGTAAGGCATTAAAAATCCATTCAGAACATAACTGCTGCATGGTGTTCTTTCTCCAACCATACCTACAACATTTACTGCACATTTTCAGAACAGTTAGTCTTTTTCACACATTAAGCATATACTATAAATTTGTACTCAACTTCTTGAAAACTTTACCATCACATGGTTGGTAACATTTATTTATTGCTATCAAAAATATGGCATAATTAGCAACCCCATTCAGATAAAAAAAATCACCAAAGTGGCAGTACAGTACAGGAGTGCTGTTTCCTTTATAAAGTAAGCTTCATTTAAGATTTTCAATAATATTTCCATGAGTATATTCAACGTGTGTCTCAATTAATCAAGATGATGTTAACAAACAAAAAAAAATGTTCAAAATAGAAACACAGGATTCAGCTGCTAATTAATCAATCTATACTCAGTTCATAATGTCATCCGAAGACCTCCCCCACACACGGCACCCTTAATTGATTTGTGTAATTGCCTGTAACGCAATCCCAGCTGTCCATTATTGGACATCTTTTTGGTGCTACTGATACAATAACGTTTTTATGGTCTGACTTTATCTGCGTCTGATCAAAGATTAGCACAGCAGCTGATAAAATGCTTATTCCCATGAGTCCATATGTACATCAAACTTTTAGGTAAGTTTTTGAAGCACTTTAAAAATCTCAGTAAATATTAGAGCTCATCAATTTGCCAAAAAAACGAAAAGAAAGAGTAGGTTTTTCAGTTAATTTCAGCAAGAACAATTCTGAAGAAGGGTCAGTGGACCTGAAATATTAAATGGGATTTCTCTCCACAGATACTGCTAGACCTGCTGACTTTACAGCAATTATCTGTTTTTGATTGTAAGGTGTCTATTATCCGCCCAACCAAACACAGGGTAAACCCTCATGGATAAGAAATAATAGCAGATAATCAAGAGTTTTGATATTTTAGTGCTGCATTGCTCCCAACATAGGAATTAAGGCAAGTAGAACACTAAGAATAACATTATTTCTATTTAGCTAGAAAGAATTACAAAAATATGCAATATTTTGAGGTATGTCATAATCTTGTGAATATTCTGGAGGGTAAGATAGCCTATATAATACTGGTGCCTCTGCAAACTAATTCAAAATAAAGGATTCATGAAAAGCAATCATACCCACTTTCCTTTAGCTTTAAGAGAATTTTTAAAGATCTTCTTATTCTGGTTGGTTTCCTGATGAGTGTGGTTATTTTCATGCCAAGTCTGAACATTGAAACGGTGAAATTAAAATGCATTGTGCATTATTTGACATAATGATAAACCAATTAATATTCCATTTCCTGTCAATTAAAGTTGCAATCCATTACTGGAACAGTTCTAAACAGTCTCTTTACTTATGCATTTCTCTATTAATAAAGTGAATTATGATGTTCTCCAGGTTAACCTCAAAATGTTCATGGGAAATCAACTGCTAAAAATAAAGAAATTACATTTATAATTATATTTAGTCTTTTTTTATTACACTCTATCGGCTGCTGGGAAAATTAGTATACAAACTCAATTCAACTCCAACATTATAAATCTTATACAAGGCACCACTTGGTGGGATGGTGGTTGATATTGTAACAAACTCAACTCACAAAAGGCCATAGCCAGCACACAGGGTCTATTTTTTTAAAGAAAAATCTGGGATGACATAGTATTTACTGCCATTCTAGCTATGCCTTTAAATATCTAAGTCCATAAATCTGGAAAAAAAAACCCTATTACAAATCTATATCAATAACATGGGAAGGTGATTATTTAGTGGTAATTTCATTGAGCTAGTAATCAAGCAACACAGGCTAATGTTCTGGACACATGCATTTAAACCGCATCACTGCAGATGGTGAAATTTGAATTCAATAAAAGTCCGGAATTAAAAGCTGGTCTCATGACAATCATGTGATCACTGTCAATTGTTGTGAAAACCAAATCTGGTTCACTAATATCTTTCGGAAAAGGAAATCTGTTTTCCTTACCTGACCTGGCCCGTGTGTGACTAGTCCCACAGCAGACTCTTAACTGTTCTCTGGGTAATTAGTGATGGGCAATACATGACAGTTAAGCCAGCAAAGCCCATGTTCCACAGATGAATAAATAAAATCTGCAGGTGTTTCCATTACTCTCTTAAGACATCTTAAAAATCCTGTCTCTTCAACAATGTTTTTAGTTATCCCTCCGAGATGTGCTTCACTTCATTGATGCCAATTTTTGATTACAACAACAAAAAAAATCAATTACAACAGTATTGTGGTTAATTCTCACATACACCCACACCCCCTCTCACAGGCTTATACTCCATCACACTCACAGACACAGACTTTACCAAGTGCAAGCACACTGAGACACACACATGCGCGCGCGCACACACACACACACACACAATTCCATTTTCCTTCCCTATAACCTGCTGTTCTTGGATGCTGGCCTTTTGTAATTCGTAGATAAGGACTCCCAAATTCTTACAATCTATAGCTTTCTGTAACCTTTCTCTAGTTAAATAATATTCAGCTCCTCTATTCTTCTTGCCCAACGTACATAATCTTATTTGCCACATTATATTCCATCTACCAAGATTTTACCCTCTCATTTCACCTGTCTATATCCTTTTGCAGCCTCTTTGTTTCATCCTTATCACTTGCCTTCCCACTTTTTGTACCATCTGCTAACCTGGTTATAGTACATTCATTTTCCTCATCCAAGTTATTAATAGATATCATAAGTAATTGTAGCTCCAGCATTGATTCCTGCAACACACACTAGTTTTAGGCTGCTATCTTGAAAATGCCACCCTTATCCCAACTCTCGGTCTTCCATCAGTTAGTCAATTCTTTATCCATGTTACTACGCTACCTTCAACATCATAGCTCTTGTCTTATTAAGTAGCCTAATGTGTGGCAGCTTATTTAACACCTTTGGAAATTACAAATATATTACCTTCACTGTTTTCCCTTTATCCTGTTTGTTTCCTCCTCAAAAGAAGTCTGCTAAATTTCTCCTTCACGATCACAAGGTGTGTAGTGTTCTGTATTTCCAAATTCTCTGCTACTACATCCTTTATAATACACTCTAACATTTTCCCAATAACAGACTTAAACACCTGGCATATCGTTCCCCAATTTTTGTCTTCTTTCCTTTTTAAATAAAGGTGTTACATTAGCACTTTTCCTCTGACCTTTGCTCATTTCTGGAAAATTACTACCAGTGCATTCACCATCTCTGAAGCTACTTCTTCTGATATCTTCAGATGAATCACATCAGGTCGAGAGGATGTACTGATCTTTAGAACCATTATTTACTTACAACATTTTTTCCAGCAATAGATAATTGTATTTATTTTCGGTCCTCTTTTTGCTCTTAGATTATTTAGTAATTTTGCAATAAAATTGTTTTTACTGTGAAAACTGATGCAAAGTATTTATTCAACTTCCCTTCCATTTCTTGGTTCCCCATTATTATTTTCCAAGCATCATTCTCGGAGGACTGATGATCACGGTGTCTTCTCTCTTCCTTTGTATATATTTAAAGAAGCTCTTGCTGTCCATCTTGATGTTACTTGCAAGTTGACTCTCAAAGTTTACTTTCTCCATCTTTATTTATTTTTGGTCAATTTGTTTTGGTTTTTAAAACTTTCCTAATTGTCTGTCTAAAGCTAATCTTTGCCACAGCGTGTTTCTTACTTTCAATTTGGTGCCATCCTTAATTTTTCTGGCGAACCAAGCAAAGTCCCGTCCTTACATTAGCTGGCTTGTGAGAGACTCCAGATACACAACTAGGTGGCTGAGATTTAACAATTCTTCAAAAGAGCCCGAAACATTGAATTTCCTGTTCCTTGGATGCTGCCTGATCTGCTGCGCTTTTCAAGCAACACATTTTCAGCTCCAAAACAGCCTAGCAAACCACACAATTGCATTAAGATGATCAATAAATACAGGCCTTGCCAGCAATGCCAACATTCCACAAATGAATTAGAATAGTATTCTTATAAAAGCAGGGCAACATATTTTCTTCCATAAAGTATCATGGAATCTTTACAGTGTGGAAACAGGCCATTGATTCCAACAGGTCCACTTGACTCTCAAATGGTGATAGTTCAGAAAGGAGGGTGGACCGGATACATGGGAAGGAAGATTGAAAGGTCGGACAGATCATGAGGGGGATGCCAAGTTGAAACTGGGATAAGGTGGGGTGGGGGGGGGAGGAAAAGAGGGGAAATGAGGAAACTGGTGAAATCCACATTGATGCCGTGGGGTTGGAGGGTCCCGAGGCAGAAGGTGAGGCGTTATTCCTCCAGGCATGAGGTGGTTAGGGAGTGGCAAAGGAGGCAGCTCAGGACCTACAAGTTCTTGGCAGAGCGAGAGGGCCATGGGGTGGTGGCACTGGTTGGATGGAAGTCCCAGAGATGTTCTCTGAAGCGTTCTGCGAGTAGATGTCCTGTTTCCCCAATGTAAAGGAGACCACATCGGGAACAATGGATACAGTAACTCATATGTATGGAGATAAAACTCGATGGATGTGGAAGGCTCTTTTAGGGCTTTGGATGGAGGTGAGGGGGGAGGTGTGGGCACAGATTTTGCAATTCCTAAGGTGCCTGGGAAGGTGCCAGGTGGGCATGGTGCTAACAAGGGAGTCACGGAGGGAACAGTCTTTATGGAAAGTGGATAGGGGTGGGGAGGGAAGTATATAGCTGGTGGTGGGGTCCAATATCCAGGCTTGGGCTGACAAGTGGAAAGTAACATTCGCACCACTCAAATGCCAGGCTACGACCATCACCCAATAAGAGAAAATCTAACCACCACCCCTTGACATTCAATGGTGTTACCATCACTGAATCCTCCACTATCAACATCCTGGGAGTTACTGATCAGAAATTCAACTGGACACACCATACAAATGCAGTGGCTACAAGGACAGGTCAGTGTCTAGGAACACTGCGGCGAGTAACTCACTGCCTGACTCCCCAAAGCCTGTCCACCATCTATAAGGCCCAAGTCAGGAGCGTGATGGAATTCTCTCCACTTGCCTGGATGAGGCAACACTCAGGAGCTTAACACCGTCAGGGACAAAGCAGCCCACTTGATTGGCACTGTATCCACTCTCTCTACCACCAACACTCAGTAGCAGCAGTATGAACTGCAGACATTCACCAAAGATCCTTAGACAGCACCTTCTAAACTCAAACATTTCCATCTAGAAGGACAAGAGCAGCAGATATATGAGAACATCACCATTGGTAAGTTCACCTCCAAACCACTCAGCATCCTGACTTGGAAATACATCACCATTTGTTGACTGCTGCTGCGTCAAAATCCTGGAATTCCTTCCCTAAGGGTATTGTGGATCAACCCACAGCACATGGACTGCAGCAGTTCAAGAAGGCAGCTCACCCCCACCTTCTCAAGGGCAACTAGGGACAGGCAACATATGCTGGCCAGCCAGTGACACCCACAGCACACGACATGAACTTTAAAAGAAAGAAACCAGAAGAGATTTCAATAATAAGGTCATCCATCATGGAGAGAGGAAGGAATGTGGTGAGGTAACCAACGGGGATGCAGCTGGCAGGAAGGAAAGAATGGAGGCCTAAACCCTTTATGGAAAAATGCTGCAGCAAGAGACCTAGAGGAGTGAAAGAGGGATGCTATAACCATAGGAGGAAAAGCACGAAGGTAATAAACCAACATTGTACCACCCTCAATGAAATTAGTGAAATTAAGATTGTGGTATTTTCTATAATTCAATAATGATAACACTTCAAAAAAAAAAGTTGGCTTCAAAATGTTTTACCTTAGACAGTGGACCCCCTGCAAATTCACATTTCCATACTTACTGTCACCCTTTTTGAGTGTGGACACTGCAGGAATCAAATTTAGATTTGGCCAAGTCTCAGTGTAATTGATCACATCAGATTGCCACTCCATTTGGATATTATGCGCTCTGCTACCCAAACACCGTACCCCCAGTAAAACCCACTGTTATTCTGAAAAGTATCTTCTGAGTCAGAAAGAAGAGAGTTGAAGCTTCACTTTGGGAACATGATCAAGTAATTTAGACTGACACTATTGGAGGCATCAGTTTTCGGGTGAGAAGTTAAACCAAAGCCTGGTGCACACTCTGATTAGCATTATCTATGGAGAGAAACAGTAAATGTTTCAGGTTACAGGTCACTGACGTGAAACTAACTGTTTCTCCCCACAGATGTTACTGCGTGTCTTGTTGAGGTTGTCTTTCTTTTTCTGTTCTTATTTCAGATTTCCAACATTAGCAGTATTTTGTTTTTGAATGCTTAAAATTGTTATAAAAGTTCTCACTGCCCAATTCACAGCACAATGTTATGCAGTCAATGCAAATGACACTAAAATATACTAATCCTGATACATAAATATGAAATATTTTGTTATTTTCAAATTTGCGGCATTTTCTATAATTCAACAATGATAACACTTCAAAAAACATGGTTGGCTACAAAATGTTTTATCTTCAGACAGTGGACCCTGTGCAAATTCACATTTCCACATTTACTGTCACCTTTTTCAAGTGGGGACATTGCAGGAATCAGTTTCACTCACCATGTACCTATCCATGCTATCTGACCCCATTACGATTGCCTCTGCCTCTCACTTTCTTCCCCAGTTCTATATCTTTCTTGTTAATTTATTCATTGATCCCTCTTAGCCTAAAAAAGTTTTCTGTGATTTATTGATCTATTCAGGTTTTCACTTCAGACACAGATGTAAAGCAGAGCAGCAATGCAGAAAGTAGATAGGAGTATTTCACTGGATAAAGTGCTGCAGCACTGTAGAGTATTTACTAATTGCACTTGTGATGCTATAGCCAGTCTCTTAGTGGATAAAGTGGAATGGAAAATTGGCCACAGTATTGCCAAGTACAGAACTCAACCGCAGCAGCATTTTTTTCTGTGCCACATTACTCAACTCTCATTATTTTGTGGCTGCAAAGTGAGAAATTGTCTTCACATAGAATCCACAGCACAAAAATAGAACTTTTTAAACAGCTGGTTTATACCAGTATTTATACATCAAATAAATCTCTGATGAATGTTTCCAATATTCCTGCCAATGTAAAAAAAAGAAAAATAAACTATCCCTATATTGTACTATCTCCAGAGTGCCTTTTAAGCAGAAACTGGTTGTAGCAGGTCCCAGGACTGTTGCATTGTGGTGTAACCAGCACAAAAAGCTACCTGAAAAAGTTTTATGTTTTATATAAAAAGGAAACATCTGAATGCATAAATTCTAATAGGTTAAAAATGATGTTTAAATTTGAATTCCCACACAAACCTAGCAATTCTTATGGAAAGAATGCACAGGTTTCTCTTGTCAGCATTGATTAGGTAATTAGTTAGCTTACAAGCGATTTGAATTCACCCTCCCATTTCTGATAGACATGTTCAATTTTTTTTCCTCTGTAGACATATTCAACACTATCTAGTTTTCTGCACGCATTATTGTATGGTACTTAAGACTGAATCCAAAATGTCACCTGGCATTGAAGTGAGAATTTAGTTTATTTAATTATATTGGAAGATTTTGAAATTTTAAACAGCAAATCCAAGTGCATTGGTTGACTTTCTGTAAATCTAGAAGACTAAATTAACGATTACCTTAAACACCTCTAGAGGCAATGAGAATTTTTCAGCTTCAGACAGAGCCTTTTCAAGGGCATCTTTCCATTCAGTGTCACTTTTAAGATCCTGGATTTCTGCAAAGGAGCACACAAAATAATTTATATCAACAAGCCACCATAGTCTCCAAGGTTTTTAAGCAGTTATAGATTCTTATGTGAATTCACAGTTGTTAATCCATCAATTTTTTTAAGTGCTGTTCCCAGCTGACACACTTTTAAACTAATATGGATTTCCAAACTTAGATTGCAATTTTTAATGTTAAAATTCAAGATTGATAAATTTCACTGCAATACAGTTAACTTGTGTTTGGTCTTATCGAGTATGAAGTTTTACTGACAAAACGAATCTCAAGTTATACATATTGCCAACTAAGGAAAGTGCAATTCATGAGTCGGTGACAAGTAAAAGCAGGTCACGATTAAATAGTACAACATAAATATTAATGCCAGTTTAATTTGTTATTTTTTTTAAGAAATGCAGCACATTTCTACACTTTAAATTTAATGTTTGAATATGGAGTAACTAGGGGTCAATAAATAGAAATAAATATCACCATCTATAACAGTTTTAAAGTTTTGTGCTCAAATCGCAAGTTCAAAAGGTTTATGAAGGCCTACATCGAGAAAAACAAATTGACATTTCCAAATTTCCTGTAATTAATACATAAAATCTCACTTTTGTAACCTACAATCAATTCAAATGCAGACTGAATATTTAATAAATTGGAAGAGGACCCAACATTTTAAGAAAAGCTCAGTGTCAATTAAAATACAAAATAAATATAAATTCAATTTTGTGTGACATCTTATATTCACGCCTTTGTACAAATCTATGGACGGGAATTTATTGGTGCCACTGTTCCTTCAATCCTGACATTTTGGTCATGAGGGGGAGCACATCTAAAGGAGTGACAAAATGATGTAAAATGCCCAATGTTACTGTACATCTGGTTTTCAGGAGAGAGAGAGAGGGGGGAGATGAGACTTCTTGTGGAGAGGGGTGAAAATCCCATCTCAGCTGGTCATCAGCCAAAGCAGAGGCCTTAAGAGCTCCAGGATTGTTAGCATCCGTGGAAGTGGCGGCCACAGCAAATACTGCAGTGAGGCAAAGACAGGGCTGCTGCGTAATAATTCAGCTCAATGGATAAATCGAAGGTTTCTGAATTTGAAAGTAGAATGGGGGTATGGGAGATAATGGAAACCAGAAGGAAATTCCCCAATGACTTACAGGTCTGCTTTGGAGCAAAAATTCTTCCTGCCACCAGCTAACAGAACAAAACCCAAGGGTTGGACTCTTGTCATTGGCCTCTGCTGGTAAAATCTTAGCGCTGGTGCTAGGAAGATGATTTTAATTGCTCACTTTGGGGTTTTAATTAACTGAGGGCTGCTGAGGACCATAAATTCCAATCCCACAACTGTCC
The DNA here is from genome assembly GCF_020745735.1 of Hemiscyllium ocellatum. Lineage (NCBI taxonomy): Eukaryota > Metazoa > Chordata > Chondrichthyes > Orectolobiformes > Hemiscylliidae > Hemiscyllium > Hemiscyllium ocellatum. The sequence continues at coordinate 8,020,778 of NC_083423.1, forward strand.
AATGGTTTCAGGGACCTGGAGCAACTTTGTGATGATGTCATGGAGCTGCACCTCACTGAGCATAAAATGGCACACAGTACGGGTAGGATTAGAACATGCTAGATGTGTGATACACAAGAACAACACTGGAAGATACTCAGAGCACATGGACATGAGTATGTGAAAACGATAATTAGTCTTCAATTAATGCAACCACAAAATTAGAGTTTAGTAAACCTATAATTAACAGGTATAGCAGTTTGTAGTATTAATGTACAACAAGCAATGTTTCTTTAAAGTTGAAGCCTGAAAATAGTTCCTGATTTTACCTACACTTCACCCAGTCTACCTTGAATTCAAACTCAATGTGGCATCAAAGTGAATGACAAAAAGATGTGTATGCAATGATAAAAAACAGGAATTGAGATTAGTTGCAAGACATTGTCATAAACCTTTTTTCAAGTAAAAATTGTATTATTACTAATATCCATCATTTCAATTATTATAAATTAGCAACTATACATTAAGAAACTACTTCATTAATGAATAAATTTTCCATAGGATCATGAAGCATTATGCTTCAAGTATTATACTTTTAAAATTAGTTGTAATATCATTATAAACAAATTACTCATAGTATCTAATATATAAATGTCTTCAAAAGGATGCTTAACAATTTCACTTTCAGTTTCTGTTTTCAATTGACACTTTCCGAGTGTGATTCAAAAATATGTTTTACTTGCTTCTGTCATAATTACTATTATTATAATACACCAGTTATTCTCTAACTTCCACAACACATCCACAAATGAAAATTAAAAATGCATTCATCCAGTGCTGTTTACCACTGCTGAAATTCTCAAAGCAGTGTGCAGCTAAAAAGTATTTTTAAAAGCATCACCACCATTGTAATGTCAGGAATAGAGGGTCAGTTAGCTGAATTGCTGGCTTGCGATACAGAGTATCATCAGAGTTTTACCTAACTGATGTTGGGAAATGTAGCAACCAATTTGCACACAGTAAGTTCCCACATATAGCATGGTAATAATGATTAGATACGTTGTTTTTACAATGTTGAGGCTTTCACTTCAGCGAAGATGCCAAAATAATCCCAGTCTTCTTTGAAATACTGCCACAGGATCTTTTCCATCCACCCAGATCAGGCAGATTGAGTTTCAGTTCACCATCTCATTTGAAAGACACCCTCAAGTGTAGGACTCCCTCAGTACTGGAGTTCATATCATGTAGTTATGTCTACAGTACTGTTAGGAAGGGAGCTTACACTTCAAACTATTCTTAACCTATTTGGGATAACTCAAAAATGGAGCATCAAGCCACACTGTAAAAGGTGTTATCCTGTCTGCCCTCTTATGCTTTGGAGCCCACAAAATGGGTGTAAATTTGAAATGCAGCATTCAATATTAACCTGAAAGTGGTGATCTGCAAATCTCATGAGCAATTGGATTGAAACAAAATCATGTTCACCTGGATGAATTCAATTACAAATAGTCAACAAATGTGACTAACAGCGAGAGACTGTTGTAACATTATATGCAAAAAATAATTTAATTAAATTCAACGTAACATTCCAACAAGACATTACCCTCACTTCTTTGGAGTCACTAAGAACTTCCTTTGAAAACTTTACATTGTGTTCCTGCTCAATTCCTATATTTTTTTTAATGTAGTCCTTTGTTAGCATTTGTATATCCATTTGGAGTCCAAAAATGTCAAGAGCAGTATAATTATTTTTAAGAATGTAAAATTCATCGGTCATAGCCAATTAATTAAATAGAATCTAGTGAGGTTCGTGAGGGCTCCAGATACATTATTAGTGGGCGGCACGGTGGCACAGTGGTTAGCACTGCTGCCTCACAGCGCCAGAGACCCGGGTTCAAATCCCGCCTCAGGCGACTGACTGTGTGGAGTTTGCAAGTTCTCCCCTAAAAAGGTGCATAATTTAAGCAGACCATTGTAAGCTGTGTGTCATTTTCAATTTCCACAGGTTTTTCTTTAACAAAGCTTGGAGTTTACTTGTTGCCGATTTCATTTTTGCTTCACACACAAAACATAAGCACTTAACTTCAAGATGCCATTTCTGCTGCTGTTTTGGATGATGGGAAGGAACAACAGCAACAGTTAGAAGACAGCAAGTGCACTCGTCATGGTTGGGGTGACACATTCATAGCATACAAACACATTTCCTGGATATCTGAGGAGCATGTGCTTCTTTTTGGTGACAAACACTTATTTATGTTTCCTCATGCAACATGACCATCTGTTGGCTGGTCAGACTATCATACTGAAGGAGGTGGCTCGAGAAATCGTGGATGCATTGGTGATTATTTTCCAGAGTTCGATAGATTCGGGATCAGTTCCTGCAGATTGGAGGGTGGCTAATGTTGTACCACTTTTTAAGAAAGGTACAAGAGAGAAAGCAGGAAATTATAGACCAGTTAGTCTGACCTCAGTGGTGGGAAAGATGCTGGAGTCTATTATAAAGGATGAAATTAGGACACATCTGGATAGTAGTAACAGGATAGGTCAGAGTCAGCATGGATTTATGAAGGGGAAATCATGCTTGACTAATCTTCTGGAATTTTTTGAGGATATAACTCTGAAGATGGACGAGGGAGATCCAGCAGATGTAGTGTACCTGGACTTGCAGAAAACTTTTGATAAAGTCCCACATAGGAGGTTAGTGAGCAAAATTAGGGCGCATGGTAATGGGGGCAAAGTACTAACATGGATTTAAAGTTGGTTGACTGACAGGAAACAAAGAGAGTAGTGATTAACAGCTCCATTTCGGAATGGCAAGCAGTGACCAGTGGGGTACCGCAGGGATCAGTGCTGGGACCGCAGCTTTTTACAATATATATTAATGATATAGAAGATGGTATTAGTGATAACATTAGCAAATTTGCTGATGATACTAACCTGGGTGGCAGAGTGAAATGTGAGAAGGATGTTAGGAAATTACAGTTTAGGTAAAGGGGCAGTACAATGAGATCTGGGTGTTCTTATACACCAGTCAATGAAGGCAAGCATGCACGTACAACAGATACTGAAGAAGGCTAAGAGCATGCTGGCCTTCATAACAAGAGGGTTTGAGTATAGAAGCAAAGAGGTTCTTCTGCAGCTGTACAGGGCCCTGGTGAGACCACACCTGGAGTATTGTGTACTGATGGGTGAGTGCCGAACCAGAGGACACAGCTTAAAAATACGGGGTAGACCATTTAAGACAGAGATGAGGAGAAACTTCTTCACCAGAGAGTGGTGGCTGTGTGGAATGCTCTGTCCCAGAGGGCAGCGAGGCCCAGTCTCTGGATTCATTTAAGAAAGAGTTGGATAGAGCTCTCAAGGATAGTGGAATCAAGGGTTACAGAGATAAAGCAGGAACAGGATACTGATTAAGGATGATCAGCCATGATCATACTGAATGGTGGTGCAGGCTCGAAGGGCAGAATGGCCTACTCCTGCACCTATTGTCTACTGTCATATTTTGCCAGTGGCTGGCCTAGACACAGTTTTTTTTTACTTCAAAATTTTTTCCAGCTGTTTCAAGGGAAGGTGCATCCAAACAAGTAACTATTACCCTACCTGCTACAGTCACCTACTGACACCAAAAGCCAAAATGAGAACCTCTGGAGCACAGCTCATTTTCTTCCTGCCCTCATGAACCACCAAGGCACCAAAAAATAAGTAATCATCAAGATGAGCTATCAAAGCAAGTGGGACAACCTGGAGGCTCCATGACCAAGATGAAGAATTTAAGAATTCAATCAAGTTAGTCCATATGACGCATTTACATTCTCTTTCCATTTTTAGGGCTATTATTTAAATGTTAGATTACACAAACAACAAACAAACGAAACAGTTGCTTCTAAGTAAATTGATGACTTTACAGTTAGAAAATAGTCAACTCATAAAAACCACTCAGATATTTAAAGCAATTGAGGGATTGTTCAACATACGTGAAAGAATTTCAATTGTTAATCTAAAAGAATAGAGTTGGCACTACCATAAAAATATAAGTAAGCTAACAGAAGCTTTGGAGTTAACCCACTCATATTCACATAGTTAGGAATTACAACATAGTAATGTACAGAATCATAGTTCACAAATGCACTCTTTGCAAAACCTCTAATCTCCTTGAGGCTTCCATTGACATACCTCTTCAACTTATTTTATATACAATTTCTATCAAAATTATTAACATCCTACAATAAACGAAACAAAATATTTCAATCTGAATCAGGGCGACTCTGCAGGTTGGAGTCAAACATAGCACACAAAGATAGTGGTGCTTGTTGATCTGTGGAGGACCTCAGAAGAATATCCTAGGGTCGACCATTTTCAGCTGTAACAAGATCCTACCTTCCATCATAAGATCAGAAGTGGGGATGTGCGCTGATGATTGCTTGATGTTGAGGATCGTTCATGATTTCTCAGACAATGAAGCAGTCCATGTCCAAATGCAGCAAGATCTGGTAATATCCATACAAAGGCTGATAAGCAGCCAGTAGCAGTCACATCACAGTGTCAGGCAACGACCATCACCAGCAGAGAAAATCTCTCCATCGCCAGTTAACATTCCATGGTATTACTTTCATTCAATCCCCCATTATCAACATTCTGTGGTTACCAATGACCAAGAACTGAACTGGACTAGCCATGTAAATACAATGGCCACAAGAGCCAATTAGATACAGGAATCCTTTGGGTGAGAAACTCAGTTCCTAACTCCTCAAAGCCCATCCATCATCTTTTTTCACTGGAGCGTGGGAGGTTAAGGAGTAACCTTATAAAGGTTTATAAAGTCATGAAGGACACAGATTAGGGAAAAGAATCTTGCTTTTCACCTTAAGTGGAGGAGTTCAAAACTAGGGGACATATTTTTCAGGTGAGAGGAGAGGTTTAAAAGGGATTTGTAGGGCAATTTTTTTTCCACACAGCAGGTGGTTCATATGTAGAATGAACTGTCAGAGCAAGTGTTGGATGCAGGGACAGCTACAATATTTAAAGACATTTGATCAGGTACATGAATAGGAAAGGTTTAAGGGAATTCATGCCAAACATGGGCAAGTGGCACTAGATAAGTTTGGGAAAGTTGGTCAGCATGGACAAGTTAACCCAAAAGGTCTGTTTCCATGCTGTATGACTCTATGACTATCTACAAGGCACAAATCAGTAGTGTGATGGAATACTCCCCACTTACCTGAATGAGTGCAGCTCCAACAGCACTCAACAAGATTGACACCACCCAGGGCAAAGCAGACCATTTGATTCCACATCCACAAACATCTAACCCCTCTACAACCGTAATGACTGTATGCCATCTACAAAAATGTGCTGCAATATCTGACAAGGCTACTTCGACAGCATCTTCCTCTTAAGAACTTCAATTGGTCTTTTAATGCAAAGATCATCCTTCCTATTGCTGTTGAACTTTGTGGTGTTGAGAAGCCAATGGGGGGCCCTTGGCATTTCCCTCACCGTGCAGAACCCCTATTCCAACATTTAGCTTGCCCCTAGAGGTCTGGTAAAGTTCAGTCCAGGTGTATAAACTCATGATAATTTCACATGACCGAGACTAAAAGGCACGAATAACAAGTTAAAAGAAAGAATCATAGAATCTCTACAGTGCAGAAACGGGCCCTTTGGCCCAACAAATCCACATCGACCCTCCAAAGAGTAACCCATCCAGACCCACTCCCCATTATCCGATATTTACCCCTGATAAACGCACGTAACCTTCACATCCCTGAACACTACGGGCAATTTAGCATGGCAAAATCACCCAATATGCACATGTTTTTGGATTGCGGGAGGAAACCGGAGCACCCGGAGGAAACCTATGCAGACATGGGGAGCATATGCAAATTCGACACAGATATTTGCCCAAGGCTGGATTGAACCCAGATCCCTGGCACTGTGAGGCAGCAGTGCTAACCACTGAGCCACCATGCCACCCTAAAAGTAGTCTAAATTATTATACACAGATACAAAAAAACCTGCATCCACTCATTTCAGAATCATAAGTGCAGTGCTTTTTTTATATACTTTGATTTTATATTACAGATAATAAATAATTAAATATAAACAGCACAACTTACTAGAATTTGAGAAGCAGTTTCTGCACAGAGGTTTTGCTACATTATAGGCTAGGGAGTTGGAAACATGCAAAGTTGTTGTTACAGCATCCTCATCAGTCAGAGGTTGCAGGTAGAATGGCAAATTTGTAAAAGCAACTTTTATTATAAGCGTAAACAACAGAATTTATAATGGCAAAAGTTAACATTAACATTTATATACTGGAAATTTGCTGATACAAAAATGGTGATGATCAGAAATTAAAAGTAGATGTCTGAAGATGCCTCTCAGACAAACGTTCAGTTTATACCTGGCAAATAGCAGGTAAAAGGAAGGGATTATTTATACTGGCATGTAACAATTTTTTCAATTGATTCTTAAACTGATGCCTACTATGGAAAATATTAGTTTATAAACAACAAATTAAAAGCGTTAGTAGCTTTTCTCAGATTTCATCTGCTGGGAGCTTCCCGCATTGCTGACACATTGGCTTAAGCTGCTGCCACTCTCGGATCTTGGAGGTACACACAACAACAAAAAAAAATGAAAAGGGAAAGTTAGTCTGTTTGCCAAGAACTGAGAGGTGATTCAAGGTTTAGAAGACATACATATAAACCAGCTTCCTTAAATTGAACAAACTCAACTTCTTATAGCACCTGATGCTTTCCAACTCAGATTTAAGATATTCAAAACAATAAACTAACCTTATCATTTTAGCACCTGTTCGATTTGCTGCTAAAATAATCTGTTATTCCCCAATACTGCAATCGCTTAGGTTGAGAAAAATTAACACTCATACAGTATGGAAATAGATTCTTTGGCCTAATTTGTTCATGCTGACCAGGTTTCCAAATCTGAACTAGTCCCATTTGTCTATGATTATCCCATAACCTTCTATACCTTTCCTAGCTATGTACCTGTCCCAAAGTCTTTTAAATGTTTTCAAGGAACTATGTATCTGCACTCCAAGGTCTCTGTTTGACGACACTCCCCATGGCCCAACCATTAAGTTAAGACAACTGGGTTGTCTTACCAAAATGCGACACCTCACATTTATCTAAATCAAACTCTATTTGCCATTCTCAGCCCACTGGCCAGTTCATCAAGATCCTATTGCATTCCACCTTCTTCACTGTCACAGATTGTTTTCAATACAAAGGGCTGCCAGGATAGATGGTTAACCCTCATTCTTTACTCACCTCAGCTATTAAATAGTCAATTGAGTTGTGTTTTTGAGGATTAGGTAATTTCCAAACAGTATTTTTAATGATTTACGAAATAAACAGCTTTATACATCAAACTGTGCTAAAATCAGACCTTTTAAAAGATGAAGTTTGTATTTTGAAACAGATAAAGGTTATACCAGTCACGAGAATGCTTGCTGGCAAGTCAGATACATATAACAGAGCTAAAATCCCATACAAAGCAATAACAATAAACTAAAACTTGAGATCTCACAAATTAATCCAATCAAAAATACATTAACAAAGTAGCTTGGAATTCTAAGGAAGACATCAGCTAGAAATTCTGTAATGCTTAGTTGATCTTCGTGATGCTAGATGCCTTTTTTTTAAGATATATTTTATAGAGCCATAGAGTCCTACAGCACAGAAACAGACCCTTTGGTCCAACTAGTCCATGCCGATTATATCCCCATACTAAACTACTCCCACTTGCCTGCTTTTCTGGAAAAAGGGTTAGATATGCAAATTATCATCTTACATTTTTTTCTATAAAAGGAACTCCAATTTTCCACTAAAAAGTGACCAATTAGCAGAATTATTCATGGATGAACAAAACATGAATATATATCATTAAACAACTGTTATTGGAAAATCTGCAATCCCTGCCACTACTGGGTTGCAACTAATTTTGATATTCAAATACCTTTTGCCCTACCAAATTGAGATGGGGAGACATTGGGAATTAATATTATCTTATTGGCTGGCAGAGAGAATGGAGAGAGCAAATACAAGAAGAATGACTTGGCGAATCATTGTGCCCTCATCTGCACTATAAGATCTTGATTCTGTTACAATAATTGTACAAGTAGAAATTAAGCTTAGTTTATTTGAAGCTTGGAAATGCCAAAGCAGATTGAGCATCATCAAAATGCTCAATTACAGTAACAATTCAAACTCATTACACTCATGTACTTTTCAATCCAAAATTTTAAATATTTGTTTATGTTTTAATTGAAGTATATTACTTGTCTTTTGAGATTTTGGTTTCCTTGCCTAGAGGCCACCATACACATTTAAATGAGTTATGAATTCTCAAGTGAATTATTCAAAAGGGTACAAAATTTTCATCAAGATAGGGAGAAAGACAAACTCGCATTTATAAAATACTTCCTACAACCTATGATATCTTGTTTATAAGCTAGTGAAGCACTTCTAAACTGTCATCACTGGTGTAGTTTTGAAAATGTGGCAGTTCATTTGGACACAGCAAACTCCCAGGGTTGAATTTGGCCAAGTGCCAATTTCAGGGTGTTCCACAGAGGTTTTTTTCTTCTTGAGTTACAATGAGTTATTTCATATAATGAGGTAAGGAATAGAGAATTATGTCCACACTTGACCCAATGGCATCTCTCTCACACACTATCTTATGCTTGGTAGCAGCAGAAGTCATCTCCACTGCCAGGAACTTCTGGGATGTCTTTGTCACCATCATATTTAAAGCCCAGCTGTGAACTAGATTAGATTAGATTACTTACAGTGTGGAAACAGGCCCTTCGGCCCAACAAGTCCACACCGACCCGCCGAAGCGCAACCCACCCATACCTCTACATTTACCCCTTACCTAACACTACGGGCAATTTAGCATGGCCAATTCACCTGACCCGCACATCTTTGGACTGTGGGAGGAAACCGGAGCACCCGGAGGAAACCCACACAGACACGGGGAGAACGTGCAAACTCCACACAGTCATTCGCCTGAGTCGGGAAAATCATGGTCAGCCACAAATAGCCCTTCACAGTGCACATAACGGGAGGGAAATTAAAAAGAAAAACTACTGAGGATATTTCGATGAAATGGATGCAACTTCACTGGAAATGAAAGTTCATATTTGTAAATGCACTTTTACTTTGCATCATTACTTATCTGATCAAACGTTATAGTAACTACAGCCAATAGCAAACAAATCATGAGGGGCATGGATAGGGTGAATAGTCAAGGTCTTTTCTCCCAGGGTGGGGGAGTCCAAAACTAGAATGCATAGGTTTAAATTCAAAGAGGAAAAATTTAAAAGCTACCTAAGGGACAATATTTTCATACAGAGGGTTGCGAGTGTATGAAATGAGCTGCTACAGGAAGTGGTGGAGGCTGGTACAATTACATTTAAAAGGCATGGGTATATGAATAGAAAAGGTGTAGAGGGATATGGGCCAAATGCTGGCAAATAGGATTAGGATATTTTAGGATATCTGGTTGGCATGGATAAATTAGACCAAAGGGTCTGTTTCCATGCTGTACATCTGTCTCAATACAGAGACAGCATGAACAGAGTACCATTTCATGCTTGAACCCTAAAGAATTGCTACTCTATTCCCAATGCTCAGCATAGCATAACATCTTGTCAGAGTTCAATACTGACCACGACCCATCCCTCTAAGCGACTTGGAGAAACAGGCCCAGCTGTGGCCCAATTCCTGACCGATTGTGCAGCTCCCAGATGACTTACCACTAATACCCTGACTGGTTGCACTGGACCTGTAGGGCTGATCCCTGCCTACTTCCCCGACTGTAAGGCATAAGACTCCTGACCTCAATTGCCCTAAAAAGTCCTGGACTGATATCGGACAATGTCCTACCTATTGTGCTAGTACTCCCTGATAGGCAACAGGGCCACTGACTTAACGGAATGCTACTCTCAGACATGGCCCCTAAGCTGAAACACATTCAGTCTGCTTGCCATTTAAGATGCTAACATGTCCTTCATGTGTGAGATTAACTTGGTTTGGTATCATAAAGCCATAAGTTCACCCCCTTAACTGATCACCACTGACAACCATGACTAGCTGCCTGGTTTTACGTCTGCACTAAGAGGGAAAGCAAGATATAAGCACGATGGCTCTTCAAGTTCTGAATAATGCAGCAATGCACAAAGGCAAGGTAAAGCAGGGATGCTGCGAGCATCCAAGTAGCCGTATATTGAGTGAGTGCTAACAGAGCAGGTGACGAGCCCTGAGATGCATCCTGCTCAAATCCAAAAGAAGGGTGTCTGTACTTGTATGCAATGCTGGCAACAGCATTATAGTGCAAAATGTCAAGGAGCTATATTCTAAGATTGTCTAAAATGTGCTGTAGGGATGCAGAAAGACTAGTCCATGCCTACTGTCAACGTTTCTATGGAAGACTGCTAGTGATCACCACCGTAGAGTGTACCCTGAGATGTTGGAGACTGCTGAATAAGATGGAGGCCATGAGGAGCAATCAGCGAGCTGGAGTCACAAAGTACTGCTTTGACTTACAGGCTGGAAACTGTCACCATTTAGTCTTCTTCACTGCAAGGGTGAATAGCAAACTGCATATAAATGAGGCAAGAACAGGATAAGATGTTAAAGCATGTAAATAGGCTTAGAATGATAGAGGCACACAGCCCAACTCGTCCATAATGACCAGGTTTCCTAAACTGAACGAGCTCCCATTTGCCTGCATTTGGCCCACATCCCTCTCAACCTTTGTTTTCCATGCACCCGTCCAAAGGTCTTTTAAATGTTGTATTATACTACCTCAATCACTTCCTCTAGCAGCTTATTTCATATATGCACCACCCTCTGCATAAAAAAAGTTGCCCCTCAGATCCATTTTAAATCTTTCCTCTCTCACCTTAAACCTATGCCCTCTAGTTTTGGACTAGACGGCACAGTCCCAATCTTTCTAAGCCTCTTTTTTCTAACATGAAACTTCTAGTCTTGGTAACATCCTTGTCACATTAATAACATCCTGCCAATAGCAGGGTGACCCGAATTCTATGCAGCACTCCAAATGTGGCCTTACCAATGTCTTGCATGTTCACTGAGCAATGAAGGCAAACATGACACGCCTTCTTCCCCAGTCTGTCTTTGTCAATTTCAAGGAACTATGTACCCACACCTCTAGGTTTCTCTGTTCAGCAATACTCCCCATGGCTTTACCATTAACTATGCAAGTCCTATCCTGGTTTGTCTTAGTAAAATGCAACACCTTGCATATATCTGCATTAATCTCCATCTGCCATTCCTTGGGCCATTGCTCCAGGCGATGAAGTCCCACTGTTCTCTTAGATAACCTTCTTCACTGTCCATTATATTCCCAGTTTTGGTGTCATCCACAATCAATACTTGTTCACAAGGTTCTTGTTAAGCCATTCAAACCTTGGGTGCACCATCAGACTTGTTTTCCTGGTCATCTAGAATCTAATATGTATACATTGCCATATTTTCCAAATGACTTGCTAGTTCCCACATCATTCAGGTTGGGAAAATTCAGCCCTCACAAACAAGGATCTGATTATGATCAGACAAACGGATTTTGTGATTGAAAGAGAAATATTAACCAATGCACCTGGAACAACAGTTCTATTCTTCTTTTTGATTTGGAAGTGTTATTGTTTGACTGGGGTGTACAAAAGTTAAAAATCACACAACACCAGGTTATAGTCCAACAAGTTTAACTGGAAGCACTAGCTTTCGGAATGCCGCTCCTTCATCACCTGATGTTGTGTGATTTTTAACTTTGTACTTTTATTTTGAAAGATAGCTACCCATCAAGGACATCCTTCAGTTTTTGCCCCGTTGCACTAAATCCAGAAAGGATTGTGAAATGCAAAAGAGTGATTCTAGTAAGAGTAAGAGATGAGGAGGTGATAGAGATAGAAGACAAGAGGTAGATAAACAACTACACTGAATCAAAGACAGCTAAGTGTAAGTGACTCATCTGCCACTTAACCTACACAATGCCACAAAAGATCAAGCAAAATTTTCAAATTATAATTTCTCTCTAAAAGGAAAATGCAACAAGGACCTAAACTCCAATTATCTTTGACAAGAAAAACAATTTCAGGTTTGATACCGCAGCACCCAGAGATATCCTTTCTTACAACTTTAACTGACAAATGAGGCAGATCACAAAACTCAGTGCTAACTTCTACCTAATGCCTGGATTGCTGTCCTGATTGAGAATAATGCATAACAACCACTCTGTTATTGATGCACTTGTTCACTTTCCTTTAAATATACAACTACCTTTTGGATTGCTTTCCTTGAGTGATCAGAGAAGAGGAAAAGATTTCATAGTTACTACAATTTTACAGGATGTATGTTGTATAATCCATTACTGCTGCAAATGTGTTGCTGGTCAAAGCACAGCAGGTTAGGCAGCATCTCAGGAATAGAGAATTCGACGTTTCGAGCATAAGCCCTTCATCAGGAATAATCCATTAGTAAAATCAATATGCAACTTATTGATTACTGATGTACGCAATTGTCCCTTGAAGAAATGTTGCATTGTAATCAAATGTTTGGTTGATATGACTTCTGTACAAGGTAATTTGCAATGTGTATGTGCATTTTAATATAATCTAAATTGTTGATTAGATGTGAAAAGAAATGTTAATCAAAATCCATTAGCTGAATCAGCTTTCCATTAATTAATGTCAAATATTTTACCATTTACATTAATTTTACACCTCCAGATATTGCAATATCTACCATCCCACAAGTTCAAAACAATGCAGACTGAGATGCCAGAACACAAATTAGCTTTCCAATTGAAGAAAACAATGTACATTTTTGTTTAAACTGGGAAGGCTCATCATTTGTCTACGGTGCCACTGATCTACTTTTCAGCATATATACACAGGATTTAGTGCTGTGAGGTGCACATTACATGCATAATTCAGCAGCATATTTAATCGACTGAATACTTTCTATACAATCATTCAATTTCTCATTTCCAGACTTGCAATATTCACCTGTGGGTGGATCTAGCTTGCAGCCGTTTTCCTGGCACCATCCCACCGGCCGAAGTCTATAGTCCAGATAAAACAACCACTGGTCATGTTTTTCAATATCATTCAAACCTTCGTAACGCAAGCATAATCTGCCGCCAACATTCTCAATGACACGGACTATCCAGTATTGAAAAGGATTTTGATAATCCTGAAGTTCAATAAGAGATTTTGGGGTAATAAGGTCCACAGCATTCTTCCCTCTTAGTGGCTGTTGAAAATTAAAGAAAATAAAACAAATTTCAGAAAAATGAACTAATCTTTTTATTCTTTCAGTAAAAGGACAGCACAAGATGTTGCATGCACTTATGTACTTTTCTTTTCACTATATTCTGCACTTTATTTCTTACATTTGCAATATGGACTTCAGATAATAGTAAACTGAACAGAAAATACTGAAAATGTAATGTGTTTTCTTTCTATAAGCTTAAAACCAAGTATGCAATGTTTTAAAACATATACACGCTGTTTAGGTCTATTTTATGAACATGTTTCGAAGATTACCCCTTCCAGAAGGTTTGCTGGAGCTGTCCTTGCACCAGTCAAATCTTGAATTAGAAACTCTGTCCAGTCTCCATGTTTCTCACAAATCGCTGCAAAACAAGAAAAATAAAATTCCAGTAAACCAACAAGATTCTTTCCCTCTCAGGAGACTGACATTAAATACTGTTACTTGTTAGTGTATTGTTAACATTTATTAAGCACATGGTAAGCTTTAAATTGTTTCAAGTAGTGGTATAAATATCCAGGTTTCACAGCATTTTGATTAAAGTATCAAGATAGTATAGTTTATTTAATTCCACAAACACAAGCGTAGTAATTACATAGTAGACTTCAAGTGCTGCTGTCACAATAATGACACAATCAGTTCATGGTTAAATAATAGTAAGCTGCTCCATATATTCTGCTATAGATATTAATGACTTGGAACTCAAAAGAGATGGTTTTGAACCACATAGTAAACAATCCTAGTACTTTGGTCAAAAATCATTAAAGTCAGTCACTTCATCACAAACAAAAATATCGAGCTCTGACATATCATTATAGCGTCTAATATTCTAAAGCTCATTGTGTAATAGATCTTTAATCTACATAATGATATTAATGAATTTGGAAACTATCAAGTTAAACTGCCAATGTGCGCTCTCTACTAAAGTCAGGTCGAGGGGTAAGTACCTAATTTAATTCTCTGTTAAATCATACCTAACATTTGAAAAGATTGAATAAAACAGTGGAAAGTTTATCATGAAAAAAACACAATCACAATCTAATCACATTACAGGAAAGAGGCATCAGTACTTGAGATGCTTCACCATTTTCCACCAACTTTCCCACTGACTGTTCCATAATGTTACCAACTTTAGCTACATGGAAAGAAAACAAAGTAGTATCAGCTTAGCACTGATATAAACAAAAAAAATTATGTTGATAAAATTTCTAGACTTTCTTTCAAAATTAATTAAAAATAACACACACACACTTGGCTATCACAGTTATGGATTAAAAACTGACTGACAATAAGCTGCCTACATACTGACTGACAATAAGCTGTGTCATCTTCTGCCTTGGGACGTTCCAACCACAGGGGATCAATGTGGATTTCAGCAGTTTCCTCATTTCCCCTCTCTACTACCTTATCCCAGATCCAAGCTTTGAACTCAGCACCGTCCTCTTGACCTGTCCTATCCATCTTCCTTCCCACCTATCTGCTCCACTCCACTCTCCTCTCCGACCTATCAAACCTGCAGCTACCTTCCTCTCAGCCCCATCCCCTTCCCATTTATCTCTCAGGCCCCTTGGGCCACCCTCTCAGTCTGAAGAGCTTATTCATGAAATGTCAATTCTCCTGCTCTTCGGATGCTACCTGACCGGCTGTGCTTTTCCAGCACCACACTCTTCGACTCTGATCTCCAGCATCCATAGTCCTCACTTTCTTCAGGCTTACACAATAGAGTCTAGATGAAATCCTACTAAATTTCATCAGCAGAGGAAAAACAATTCACAGCAGGTGACTATTTTGAAAGAAATATTATTTTGTCTGAAATATTTATAATGATTAGAGAGCTCTTCATGTCTGTAAACTGAATAACTGACCCATCAGAGGAATGTAAAAAAGACAATGTATATACAGTCACACCTGTGCAGACTTGTATAAATGCAAGTTCTTTTAACCAGGTTGGAGTTTATTAAATTATTTTGACAGCATGAAATATTTGAATCTGCATGGAAAATGAAGTGCACTCTTTTTTTTTGTTCCAGGGCTCATTTGTAGGTTTCCTGCCATTATCTGCTAAGTCTTGGTTAGCACTACATTACTAGTTTTACAGAAGCCAAGGCATGAATACAAAAACATTATTGTTGAGTAGAAATCAAGAAATCAGAATGCACTCCCTGTTCATCCTATGCTCATATCATTTCCATCCAAGCACTTATTTTGAAACACACTACGAAATAATTCCACACAGGCAGTGTCCTTTCACTAAGTCACCCTTTTATTTACCCATGAACAGCCCTTGACTGTACACAGAGATAGGTTATCAATGAGTGTCAGTTATATCTCAGATATGTCAGCCATGACTCCCTGATTGGAACAGATTAACAGCCCCAATCAGGGAACCCTTACTCGATGTAGTCCAACTAGCTGACCTCACCACAATCACTACATCCCTCACCTCCAAGTCCACAGCCATAGACCGATCCTTTCTCTTGGAGAGCCTCCTGGGACATTTTAGCACCAGATCAGGTTTGTCCAATTCGACGTCAGACACATGTGACACGTAATGCACGAGAGTTCACCTCTTACACCAGGAGTGCCTCGGCAGAACTTCATTTTCTTCTGATGGCAAAAATGTCTATTTCTGTCATGTCTCTCTCTGATTCAGAGGACTTGGCAAATATTTGATCAAGGTAGTGAACCCCCATGCTCTGGCAGCATTTCTGACTGTTCTGAGGGGCAGGACACATTTTGTTCCGACATTATTCGAAAATTCACAGTTTTCATTTGGTCTATATGCTTACTCAGGATCGTCACACCCACCCGAACGTTATACATCAAATGGGTAATGACCTTGCATCGATCACGCCTGGTGTATATGGATTTCAGCAAGGCGTTCGATAAGGTTCCCCACAGTAGGTTACTATACAAAATGCGGAGGAATGGGATTGTGGGAGATATAGCAGTTTGGATCAGTAATTGGCTTGCTGAAAGTGGTGGTTGATGGGAAATGTTCATCCTGGAGTCCAGTTACCAGTGGTGTACTGCAAGGATAGGTGTTGGGTCCACTGCTGTTCGTCATTTTTATAAACGACCTGGATGAGGGCATAGAAGGGTGGGTTAGTACATTTGCACACGACACTAAGGTCGGTGGAATTGTGGAAAGTAACGAAAGATGTTGTAGGTTACAGAGAGACATAGATAAGCTGTAGAGCTGGGCTGAGAGGTGGCAAATGGAATTTAATGCGGACAAGTGTGACATGATTCACTTTGGTCGGTGTAACCGGAATGCAAAGCACTGGGGCTAATGGTAAAATTGACTTGGTAGTGTAGATGAGCAGAGAGATCTCGGTGTCCAGGTACACAGATCCTTGAAAGTTTCCACCCAGGTTGACAGGGTTGTTAAGAAGGCATACAGTGTTTTAGCTTTTATTAATAGAGGGATCGAGTTTCAGAACCATAAGGTTATGTTACAGCTGTACAAAAATCTGGTGCGGCCGCACTTGGAGTATTGTGTACTGTTCTGGGCATCGCATTATAAGAAGGATGTGGAAGCTTTGGAAAGGGTGCAGAGTAGATTTACTAGCATGCTGCCTGGTATGGAGGGAAGGTCTTACGAGGAAAGGCTGAGGGACTTGAGGCTGTTTTTGTTGGAGAGAAGATGGTTGAGAGGTGACTTAATAGAGACATATAAGATAATCAGAGGGTTAGATAGGGTGGACAGGGAGAGCCTTTTTCCAAGAATGGTCACGGTGAGCATGAGGGGGCATAGCTTTAAATTGAGGGGTGATAGATACAGGACAGATGTCAGGGGTAGTTTCTTTACTCAGAGAGTAGTAAGGGTATGGAATGCTTTGCTTGCAACGGTAGTAGATTCTCCAGCTTTAAGTACATTTAAGTCATCATTGGACAAGCATATGGACGTACATGGAATAGTGTAGGTTAGATGGGCTTCAGATTGGTATGACAGGTCGGCGCAACATTGAGGGCCGAAGGGCCTGTACTGCGCTGTAATGTTCTATGTTCTTTGCCTCTTACCCATGAGGGGCCGTTTTGGTGATTCTTACACAAAACTTCATTTCCTATATCAAACTCTCCCTCTCATTTGGCAGTGTCTTGAGGCCAGCATTGGAGTTTCTCATGCTGTTTCACCGTCCCCAACAGGTCTGGGGAGACCAGACTGAACCTGGTGCAGAGTCTTCTACCCTTTAGCAACTCTGCTGGTGCTATCCTTTAGTTCATTGGAGTGTGGCCCTGAATTCAAACAAGGACAGCGACGGCTTGGCACCTTGTTTCTTCAATCCAACCTTCAAGGTTTGGACAGATCTTTCTGCAGGTCATTGGACGATAGGTAAAATGGAGCAGTCCTTATATGTTGAATCCCATTCGACTTTTAGAAATAATCAAATTCCCTGCTAGCCTGTTATTTGTGACCAGCATTTCCAGGACTCTTGTATTGAGAAAGATGCACTCAGGTTTTCTATCGTCATCCCAGTGTTTCTCAAATGGACCTGTGCACATTCAACCACTTTAGCGGGTATCGACAATGACGAACATTGAGCCCATGAAAGGACCTATACAGTAAACATGCACCCAAATCAAGGTTTACCCAACCATTCCAATGGAGGTCAGGGAGTTTATAACGGTAATTTTTGTCCTTGACAACACTCTGGGCACTGCCCCACCAATGCAGCTATGTTTGTGTCCAAGCCTGCCTACTAGACATATCTTCTTTTTTGGTGACCCCTGGATAGCCCTGGTGAAATGCAGCCAGTATTTGATGGCAACCTTTGCTCAGGACAATTACTCTTGCTCCTCTTAACAATATGGCACCCTGCACTGTGAGCAGATCTCTCCACATCCAAAATATTTCAATTCCAGTTGAGATGGTCCTTTGGTTTCCTCAATCAATACCATTGTTTCAGTTTGGAAAGGACTGGATCTTTCTATGTCCATTGTCTGATATTGTCAGCTGTGTCTGGGAGCATGTCCGGAAAATTGAATATTTTTACAAACTCTTCCATTGGAGGTACCACCAGTGGTGCATCTGCTAATGGAGGTGGTTCAACGCATCTGCATTTGCTACTCAGCCTCCTGGACGGTGTTCCAAGTTGTAATTATAAGCTCTTAGTTGTAGAGCCCACTTTTAAGTGCAGCCTGAAGTAATGGGCCATATCCTCTTTAAGCAGGGCTTGTGGTCCGTGATCATGATAAGTTTTTGTCTATAAAAGATATTGGTGGAAGTCCCTGGCTCCAGACATGACTGCCAATCCTTCTTTATCTATCTGGGTGTATTTACACTCATCATTAGCCAAAATCCTGGTGCATAAGCTACTGGGCCATTTATGAGCTAATACCATCCCGATATGCTACAGGGAGGTATCGTATGTCAAGCCAGATCTTTTCTGGGATCATAGTCTGCCTACACCTTAGAGATGATGGCTGTTTTTTTACTTCATTTGAAGGCTGAGGCTTGTCTATGAGACCATTTCCAGGCCTGATCAGTTTTTAAAAAGAGGTTGATGCAAAAGGTGTCAGCATAGATGCCAGGTCATGTATAAAATTTCCATAATAATTTACCAGCCCAAGAAATGACCTAAGCTCCTGGACAGACATAGTAACTAGGGCACCTTTGATCACCCTCACTTTATCTTCTAAAGTGTGTAATCTGGTCTTATCCACTCTGTACCCCAAGTCAGTCACTTGGGGGACCTGGGACATATATTTCTCCTTTCTCAGATGAATGCCTGCCTTGAATATACCTTAGGATTATATTCAGATTTCCTTAAGTGCTCCTTATTAGTTTTCCATTATCAGGATGTCATCTATTTGCATAAATGGCAATCGGACGTAAACCTTGCAAAATGTTCTTCCATCGTCCATGATACCCCAAATGGCAGTCTTGTATATTGGTACAAATCCTTATTAGTATTAATTGTAGCATACTTCAAGGAATCCTCATCCAATAGCAATTGCAAGTGAGTCTGGCTTCGTGAAGGACAGTCCTCCTGTCAGCTTTGTTATAAAACCTCTAACCAAGCAATAAATAACCAAGGTATTTATTCAGCTGCAAGAAATGCTTTACGATTTGCTTAAAATCCCCACAAAGGTGAACTGACCCACTGGGCTTCAAAATCAGTTTGACCAGTGCTGCCCATTCTGCAAATTGGACTGGTTTGATTCCTTCATTTTCGAGCCTTCAGATATCTGCCTCTACTTTTGCCCATAAGGCAAGTGCCACTGGGCAAGTTTTGCAGAATCACGGAATTGTTTCCTGGTCAACATGCAAAATGGCTTCCACTCCTCTGATAGTCCCTAGACCTTCCTGGAAGATTTCCAGGTATTTAATTAGTGTTTCATGCAGGCAGCCATTTTCTAATTGAAAAATGTTGCACCAATCTAGGTCAATCTCTCAGTCAATTTCACCCTATTAAGCTTGGGTCCTAACCTTTCATTACAATCACTGGTAACTGAATTTGCTGCTTTTCATTAGAGACCAGAACCAAAGTTGTATCCTTAATCTGTAAAGGATCCCAGTATAGATTCTCAGTACAGCCAAGGTCTTGCACAAACTTAAGGGCTGGAAGTCAGAGCAAATTTCTGCAATCAACCTTCATGAGATCTGGATGACCATTTAACCAGATGTTTGTCTTGACTTATTCTGATTTTGATGTTGCTAAGCAATCTAACTGTTCCTAACCAGATGTAGCTGGACTTTCTAGGGTATGAACTTTCCTGGATACGCTCTTGGTTCTACCTCCTGCCCAAAATCCACAAACCTGAATGCCCCGGCCGACCCATTGTCTCAGCCTGCTCCTGCCCCACCGAACTCATCTCCGCATACCTTGACACGGTTCTGTCCCCTTTAGTCCAAGAACTCCCCACCTACGTTCGGGACACCACCCACGCCCTCCACCTCCTCCAGGATTTTCGCTTCCCCGGTCCCCAACGCCTTATTTTCACGATGGACATCCAGTCCCTGTACACCTCCATCCCCCATCACGAAGGACTCAAAGCCCTCCGCTTCTTCCTTTCCCGCCGCACCAACCAGTACCCTTCCACTGACACCCTCCTTCGACTGACTGAACTGGTCCTCACCCTGAATAACTTCTCTTTTCAATCCTCCCACTTCCTCCAAACTAAAGGAGTTGCCATGGGCACCCGCATGGGCCCCAGCTATGCCTGTCTCTTCGTAGGATATGTGGAACAGTCCATCTTCCACAACTACACTGGCACCACCCCCCACCTTTTCCACCGCTATATTGATGACTGTATCGGCGCTGCCTCGTGCTCCCACGAGGAGGTTGAACAGTTCATCAACTTTACTAACACCTTCCATCCCGACCTGAAATTCACCTGGACTGTCTCAGACTCCTCCCTCCCCTTCCTAGACCTTTCCATTTCTATCTCAGGCGACTGACTCAACACAGACATCTACTATAAACCGACTGACTCCCACAGCTATCTGGACTACACCTCCTCCCACCCTGCCCTCTGTAAAAACTCCATCCCATATTCCCAATTCCTTCGTCTCCGCCGCATCTGCTCCCAGGAGGACCAGTTCCAACACCGCACAGCCCAGATGGCCTCCTTCTTCAAGGACCGCAGATTCCCCCCAAACATGATCGACGATGCCCTCCACCGCATCTCCTCCACTTCCCACTCCTCCGCCCTTGAGCCCCGCTCCTCCAACTGCCACCAAGACAGAACCCCACTGGTTCTCACCTACCACCCCACCAACCTCCGTATACAACGTATCATCCGCCGTCATTTCCGCCACCTCCAAACGGACCCCACCACCAGGGATATATTTTCCTCCCCTCCCCTATCAGCGTTCCGCAAAGACCACTCCCTTCGTGACTCCCTCGTCAGGTCCACACCCCCCACCAACCCAACCTCCACTCCCGGCACCTTCCCCTGCAACCACAGGAAATGTAAAACTTGCGCCCACACCTCCTCTCTCACTTCCCTCCAACGCCCCAAGGGATCCTTCCATATCCGCCACAAGCTCACCTGTACCTCCACACACATCATCTATTGCATCCGCTGCACCCGATGTGGCCTCCTCTATATTGGGGAGACGGGCCGCTTACTTGCGGAACGCTTCAGAGAACACCTCAGGGACGCCCGGACCAACCAACCCAATCACCCCATGGCTCAACACTTTAACTCTCCCTCCCACTCCATCGAGGACATGCAGGTCCTTGGACTCCTCCATCGGCAGAACATAACAACACGACGGTTGGAGGAGGAGCGCCTCATCTTCCGCCTGGGAACCCTCCAACCACAAGGGATGAATTCAGATTTCTCCAGTTTCCTCATTTCCCCTCCCCCCACCTTGTCTCAGTCAGTTCCCTCAACTCAGCACCGCCCTCCTAACCTGCAATCTTCTTCCTGACCTCTCCGCCCCCACCCACTCCGGCCTATCACTCTCACCTTGACCTCCTTCCACCTATCACATCTCCATCGCCCCTCCCCCAAGTCCTTCCTCCCTACCTTTTATCTTAGCCTGCTTGGCACACTCTCCTCATTCCTGATGAAGGGCTTATGCCCGAAACGTCGAATTTCCTATTCCTTGGATGCTGCCTAACCTGCTGTGCTTTAACCAGCAACACATTTTCAACTATGAATTATCTTATTCAATTTAGGTTTAGTAAGACCTTTTTACTCTCTCGGGTCTGCATACTAGTAGCAACTACACAGTGGTTTGCTGGTCATGATCCTGAAGACAATTGTAATCACTTGGCTGATGCTTAACTTTGTTTTGGGGTTTTGCTGTGGGCTGACCTAGAGTCCCTCTGTTCAGGAAACATCCTGAGTGAGGCTATGTAACTGCCTGCACTCAAATGGTGTTCCCTAACTCAGCCAGACTGGTGAGGGTATCCACTTCCATTGGAATACCTTGCAACTCATATGCTCTATGTGCTCCATTGACCAATGATAAAACCAGTTGTAGTGCCTGTTTGAAGTCCAGTTGGGCTAGCAAGTTTTTTTGCACATTTCTGTCATGTCATTAATCCTGCATACCAGATAGTCTCTAAGCATTTTATTAAGGGTTAAATCAAATTCACAGACTTCTGCCAATCATGTTAACCTCGTCAAAAAAACCCAGGAGGGATTTCCCTGGTTCTCGAATTGCTGAGTAAAAGTGACAGAATCTTAGAATTCGAGGTGGCTTATTTCTTAACCGTGTCAGTCAATTTTTGAAAAGGTTCTTGTATTTGGTGCTTCAGGTAACGTTAGGCTCTGAATGACAGAAAAGGCTGCAAGTATCAGAAGAATTACACTTTGTTTCTCGTCTGCCACAATGTTGTTTGCCCAGCAAAAATAACGCATTCTTCCCACATTCTGGGCTCAGTCCTCGACAGCAGGGTCAAACAGGTATGTGTCCAAAAACAAAGGCATGTTGTAAGAAATGCTTACCCCTACTCAAAAATGACTGTAGTGAAAAAGCTTCTTCAGGTTCGTGCTTTATTCTTGTCACCACTGAAATAACCCCACAGAAGCAGGTGTCCCATCACCAAGTTACTTTTCATTTACACGTGAACAATCCTTGACTTTAGTAGTGCTGCATATAGAGCCAGACACCAGAATGGCAGTGACTAGACTAACAGCCCCATTCAGGGAACTCATTCTAGAATGTCCAACTTGTTCAGGTTGCAAACCTCTCATTTTTCAATTCTAGCAATCCAACTTCCATTTCAGATTATAGTTTCAAAAGATATTGTCTGTTACACTAGCTATCTTCAATTGTTTTCTTGGTTGCCCTTGTCCTCTGATATTGTAATTACTCTCTTCAGCAGAAGCAGATTTTACTACCCAAGACTGTACCAAATTTCTTTGTTTCCTCCAAGTTCATCATTCTAACTCAAAGCTCGAGCTTCATTTTTCATAGTCAATTCAGGGTCTATCTTTTATCTGAGCAAGTTCCTAACCTCTTTCCCATTTACCTGAGGCATTGCAAGCTGTATTTATACTGCACGGATGCATTCATGAGCCCATCAAAATGAGCTGGCTCCACAATTTATGACAGAGTCAGTGTCAATACCTGTTGGCAAACTCCTACCCTTGGATGCTGCCTGACCTGCTGTGCTTTAACCAGCAACACATTTTCAGTTGCAAACTCCTACCCTATCTCAGTTCCTTCAATAGAATAACTAACTGAATTTAACTGTACACTTGTTTACTAATAGTTATCAGATGTTTAGGACAGGACTTATTAAACAAAGTAAATGAAAAGAAATTGAGTTTGTTTCAGCATCACAACTGAGTTCCCACCGCTGACAGAAAACATATTCTGGACAATAAAATTGAAATGAACAACAAATTGACGAACCAAAGAATTCTGAAGTTTCCTGGAGATTCCAGTAGTAGATGGATAACAGTTAATTTATTTTCATTTATTAGTCTTTTCAATCCTTGTGGACCATTCTTCAAGAGATAAAAACAGCAAATGACACATTACTATAGTTTTACTAATGATTCTTTATAGTTCTTGCAATTTTCGAGAGAGATTCTAGATGACAAGTACTAGTTTCATCTTAGCTGGGGAAAGCACTTCATACTTTCCAAGAGTGCAAAGTACTGAAACTTTTGGAAAATCAGGAATGTATGGGATTGAACTTCAGATTTATTATTTTAATTCTCATAGATCATGATTTCCAAGTTAACCTGGCTTATATGACAACCTCTTTTTGGGGGGGGGGACAGGAGATATTTCAAAATACATGCTTAGGTCTAAACTTGGTCATATTCACTCCCCCCCCGACCCCACGTTCAGTGAATAAATACTAATGACAAATTACGGCTACCTATGCATTATGAGTTAGCATCAATTTTTCAGCTCAACGATATACATTCAAAGCTATAGTCACTTTATAAGACAGTGCATGAGATCAAGCACACAATACAGGCTATGTTGCCCAAGAAGATGCATATGTATTGAAGACACACACACACAGAGCAGACAGTTGCAAACAATATTCTCCAGTAAACATTATTTTTAAAACTGCAGCCATCTCTGTACATAGTCTCCTTGGATTAACACTGTTTTTACTCCACTGTCCAAAGATAAAAGGCAAGAAAATAATGCGATTTTCAATATGTAATTTTTTTAGAAAGTGAAAGCCAAAAAGGTCAGAAGAAAGAGCTTATTTGCTTTTAAAAACAAAAGCCAAGAGACTTCGGGAGAGAAGCTTTCAAAAAGAAAGAGATATAGAGATTATTTATTGACTTTAATTGCTAGATAGACAGTTTTGAAAAAAAAGGGGCTTAGTGCTGAAGGTTGCCTAGCAACAGCCTCTGGATGTTTTGCTATAGACTTAAGAATTGATTAATTGTGGATAGGCTTACAAGGAACCAATGCTATTAGGCTCTCCTTCTTTCTTAGTTTATATATATTTATACTGGCTTAACCCTAAACTAAAATCAGATTAAGAAATGAAGAATCAGTGAAAGATCAGAGGAATCAATATCCCTCATCTCAAATTCCGAAAACTGAACTGTCCACTTAATTAGAAGAATTACATCTATCTGACCTGCTACCTGAATGTAGGTCTTCCATCAATCTGTAGACGACTGCAACGTGATCTCACCAACAAAAAAACAAAAGGACCTATGGTAAATTACCGTTTTAGTCTGTATCCTTGATCAACAGACATTCCCTATTTTCCACTCATAATTGCTCCGCAGAGTAGTGTGCCTTGTTCTATGTAGGAATGTCTATGTTTTAGGATTAGGGAGAATACAGTTTAACTCTGCATAGTAACTTAGTTGAAAACCAGTTTGACACATGTTTAAAGTATAATTACTTTTCAAATAAACAAATTATTTTTGTCTTTATTGAAGTAAACCTGGTGGGAGTCTCTTTTGTTCTTGTAATAATAAAGTAAAACAAATTGATCATTTTGGTGATTGAATAAGACTTTCACAAATTTGGTATGGCTCATGGAATAGTGGGGCCGATTTCCAGCATACTCCTCCTAGAGTCATATCAAATCTTCAAAAGTTAACTTGCACAATGCAATCTATATACTGATTTCATTGATATATTATTGTCACATGTACAGAGATACAATGAAAAACATTATTTTGTGTGCTGTACAGGCAGGTGGTACCATACAAAGTTCATCAGAGTAGCAGAAGAGTGCAGAATACGGTGTTACAGCTGGAGAGAAAGTGCAGAGAGAGCAAAATTAACATTTGACAGATCCATTCAAAAGTCTGATAACAGCAGGAAGAAGCTGTTGTTGAATCTGTTCATACACATCTTTAAGTTTTTATACCTTCTGTCCGATGAACAGGGTGGAAGAGTGCAAAACTGGGTTGGGAGGGGTCTTTGATGATGTTGCTTGCTTTCCCGAGGCAGTGGGAAGAACAGATGGAGCCAACGGATAGAAGGCTGTGATGCACTGGGCTGTGTTCACAATTTTATGTAGTTTCTCGTGCTCTTGGGAATAGCAGTTGCCATTCCTTACTGTGATACATCCAGATAGGATGCTTTCTATAGTGCGTCTATAAAAATTGGTCAGAGTACTTATGGGATTAGCCAAATTTCCATAGCTTCCTAAGGAAGTAAACACATTGTTATGCTTTCTTGACTTGCATGTCAATATGGGTAAACCAGGACAGATTATTGGTGATTATCACTCCCAGGAACATGATGCTCTCGATGATCTCCACAGCAGCACATCTGATGCAGACAGGGGCGTGCCCTCCACTCTGCTTTGTGAAGTCATTACCAGCTCCTTCATTTTGCTGACGTTGATGGAGAGATTTTTGTCTTTACATCATATCGCTAAGCATTCTATCTCTTTGCTGTATTCTGTCTCGTTGTTGTTTGAAATCTAATCTCCAATGGTAGGATCATCAGCAAACTTATAAATGGAGATGGGTGGAATTTGGCCACACTAGTGTGTCTGTATAAGGAGTAGGAAATTAAGCACAAAGTGTTGAGGATTATTGTGGAGGTGTCTTACCCATTGCAGCCTACGGGTCAGGAAGTTGAGAATCCGCTTACAGAGGAGAGAACCGAGTCCCTAGATCTCAGAGTTTAGAGATGAGTTTGTTTGGAATTATGATGTTGAAGGTGAACTTGTAGTCAATAATTAGGAGCCTGACGAACATATCCTTGTTATCCTGATGTTCCAAGGATGAATGTAGGTCCAGGAAGATGGACTCTGCTATGGACCTTTTATGCCGGTAGGTGAATTACAAAGGATTAAAGTAGGTCAGATCCAAAATAATAAGTGACTATGCTCCATATTAAAATGTATAATGTTAAAAAAAACTCAATTTTCACAATCATATCAAATAATCTTCACAACTGCATAGATTTTTGTCATAAGCCTGTGAACTGGAATTCAACCAGATTAGCTAAGACTATGTTACCAATATGTTCTGCTCAAAGTACTACTGTTCCACTTCTGTCTATCTTGATTTAGATAATGAAGCTTAACACAGACATTTAAATATACTGACAGAGTAAAACGCATTCAGAATCAATTGATGGTTCGTTAGCAAATGCAAAATCATATTTTAAAAGTACTAATTACCTCAGACAAGTTTGCTAATATAAAAGAAATTAGCAATTTAATAATGTTAGTTAACATAATATCTATGAACATCTGTAGGCCATATGTCAGAGAATGATATTTAAGCTTGATCTATAAATTTAAAAACGTTGGAGTCTATTGCAGCTCCTTCTAGAATGCCCTCGCCAAACACAACAGCACATACCAAAAGGAGTTGGCTAGATTGATATACAAAATCAGAACATGAACTAATCTTTTCCAGGAAACACATGAATAATGTCAAATAACACACCTGGCAAGGTAAAATAGCTCCTGTACATTCTTGTCTAGTTACTCCAATCCTGCAATCTTTCCTAATAGGCAGGGACAAAAACATTCTGGATTGTCATGATTTGGAGATGCCAGTGTTGGACTGGGGTGTACAAAGTTAAAAATCACAACACCAGGTTATAGTCCAACAGGTTTAATTGGAAGCATACTAGCTAGTGTGTTTCCATTTAAACCTGTTGGACTATAACATGGTGTTATGTGATTTTTAATTCTGGATTGTGTGCTACATCATAAAGGCCATCAACTATAATAAAAACCAATATCAAAAGTATCCCTGCAAATGCTACAAGAAAAACGCTTTAATATGTACAGTTTTCCAAAAAAGGTTAATGCAACGTATGTGATAAATTAATTGAGAAAGCTACAAAAAAGTTTTCTGGCATGTAGCCATTGAGTTTCATTGTAAATCAAATGCATTAACATGGCCAGTTAACATTGACTATATACACAAAAAGATTTTAGGGCTTTTCAGTCCTAAATCCCACAAAGGACAAATTTCTGCATTCTATAGTTTCCATTAATGTATAATCTCAGCTGCTATCGCTTGATGCATAGCGCCATCTGTCACATGCACAAGAGGAAAAGGAGAGTCTGGACAGGAGCAAATTTTCCAGCTTCAGTATTTTCAAATGAGGAAATCATGGTTACTTAAATGAATTATGTCGAGCTGACTGCATGTCAGAAAGAAAATCCCAGCTACTAATATAATACATTGTTGAAAATTTTAAATGTATACAAAGCAAATTTACAATTGGAATTTTTTCACACAAAATATCCCAAAAGACTCCCATCAACAAATTTAAATCTAGGGAGACTCCAACTTCCTTTATAACAATATGATCACTATATAAATGCAAACGTGGGGCATCTACTTCATGCATATTCTTATATATTATCAGCATTAATTCTGCACAATTTACTGTCAATGAAGAAAACAGAGGTTTGACAGGATAACAACGGTGAATTCAGAGAGGGGCATACCATAAGCATTGGAAAAAAGTAGCAGCACTTAGTTTGGAAGCTGAAGATAGGACAGCAACAACACAATCAAATGCTCCCAAAGTTACTATCATCAGATGAGATATTAGTTTAAATAATTTCTTCCCAATTTGCTTAATTACAAATAATTTTTAACTCTTTTAGGCCATTTATTTTAGGGAAGCATAACTCTGTATTTGATTAATACAAAGTATGACATAGATTTCTACAGGAATTAAGTACTCAAAAGGCAGAATAGCACAACCAAAGCAAACAAAATGATCTCAAGATACTCATGGTATAAGTTCACATAAACTTAAAAAAAGAATTACATAACTCATGATTGTGCACAGATGAATAAAAGCTGCAATTTCTCTCTAGTGGTCAAACAAAGTACTGCATGTAAAAATACAATACGTAAAGTGCACAGATTCTGTGTTACCAAAACGATTAACTATTTATAGAGGCTACATGAAGTAGCACCATGAAGTATTACATTTTTCATTAAAAACTAAAAGGAATATTTATTGAGGTTTTCATGACTTTCCTCTTAAAACACTAAAATTTAAGGTTAAGTTTTCATTTCTGAATTTGTTAGTTCAATTGTAAAACATACACAACGTTTACTGTATTTTGATTCTGACAGGATAAAGTTGGAAACAAAAATCTATTTTAAAAAAGTGGAATAAACTTCTTTATAAATAAGAGTTTAAAAAGCTAAAAATTGTGCTAAAATTTTATAAATCATTAGGCAACTCAGATAGAATTTTGTGCCTAATTCTCTATATAACACATGAGAGAATGCCAAGACAATCCCCGAAGATAATACTCTCTTCCTTCCTGCTATTTTTGAAACTTTTTTTTAAAAAATGGAATGTTACTCACAAGCCAACATTTTATGGCATAGACTTCTGGGTATTACAGTCAATTGAGCTTAAAAAAAAACTCAATTGATTCATCATAATTTACTAGCATATGGTGGGCAGGCACTGATTTTGTTTCTCAAGGTCATTATGTCAATATATCTCAAAGGCATATTGACATACTGTGTCGGTTTCTTTTTCTTTCCTTTAATTTTACTCATTCATGGCATATGGGCATCAAAGGCCCGGGAAGCAATTACTGTGCATCTCTAATTGTCATGGAGGAGCTGATGGTGAGATATGTATATGAACCACTGTAGTCCTTGGTATGTAGATATACCCAGTATTATTAGGAAGAAAATTCCAGGATTTTGGCTCAGTGACAGTGAAAGAACAGTTATGTAGTTCCAAGGCAAGGATGGTGTGTAGCTTGGAAAATAAATCGCATGTAGCAATAATGTTCTATGCATCTGCTGCCCTTGTCCTTCTAGATGGTAGAGATTGCAGGCTTAGAAGGTTCTGCCAAAGCAGTCTTATTGAGATACGACAGCGCATCTTGTAAATGGTATACATTGTGTGGTGAAGGGAGAAAACATTGAAGATGCTGCATTGTGTGTCAGACAAGTAACTGGTTTTGTCCTGGCTGCTGTTTTCCAGGCAAGAGAAGAGTATCCACCACATTCCTGACTTGTGCCACATAGATGGTGACAGGGACAGGGCACACTGGAGCGGGAGTTACCTGATGCAGAATTCCTCACCTCTGTCCTCAGCACCATATCATAGCAAGGATAGAACGGTCACATACTTCACCTAATCTAGGATCAATTGAAGCAATACACACTATTGAGAGAATAGCTTTATGTTACCCCAGATACTGACGCATCCATAAATGTAATATGTATAGAATAAGTAATTGTCATTAACATCTGTTGTATTTTTCAAAACCACAACATCTATGTTCTTATTTAATGTTAATCAGCATAAAACAAGTATTGTTGCATTGGGCTAAAATATTGCTGGAGACAAAACCCTCAGTTTTCAGTACCCATCATCATTTGCATTATGTAGGGGAGTTTAGTATTGGTGAGAAGATGGTCGGCTAGCCACCTAACCTATACTATACGACTACCCCCACTAAAACCACACCCAACAGCTTTGCAACATCCAGTCCATTCTTATTTTTAAATGATTTTTCCTCAATCAATAAAAGCTAATAAATATTTCATAACCTCAAAAGTTCCTTAAACACGTAAATAGATTTGCAATAAGAAAGCACTTTCCTAAGAACGCAGTGAAGATCATTATGATAACTCATAATACTATTGTCCTGAAGTTACAGAAGTAACTTTCTAATCCACAAAGGACACTTCTTGAATGTTTAACGGATCGAAAAAAATACAGCCTTCTGATGGTAAAGGCTCATTTTGACCACTGCATTGGTTACAGCGAACAAAGATTCTTAGCAAGCCCAAGTTTTTTAGTTTAACATAGTTCTGACTTTTTTTAAAACCATAAATTCTATTTCTTTGAAAGCCCATCACTCTTCTAGGCCATGCTTTAAAGACCATAGCAGCTACATTAAAAATTCTCCTCAGGAAGACATTTAAGTAAATCTGCAAGCCGCTGGTTAGCAAACTTCGAACTTACTCTTTCCAAGCAGTATAACACATTTTGACGTCTTCTTGTTATATTCCATTTGCAATGTGGTCAGAGATCACAGAATGAATAATAAATATAACAACAGTCCTCATTCTTGAAAAAATAATTAAATTCAGGCATATTGAGATATAGCAATTTTCACTGTTAACGTGATTAAATTTGCACATATTTAGTTGTTCATTGCATGATGACAGAAAGAGATTAGGTCCAATGTCCAAAATAAGCATTTGCCCAGCAAGAAGCATTAAATTAAAAAGGCTCATCAAGTAGGTGAACCAAAGATCTTGAAAATGCTGTCTGAAACAGTCAATGAACAACTAGTTGTAAAGAGTGATATGTAAAGCTTTGCATCTTCCACCTATTCATTCCAGATGAATGACATACAGCAGGGTATTCAACAGAGATTTGCCATTCAATAACAGAAGCAGCAAGCATCTTAAATGGTCGCTCAGTACTCAGGCACAGATTAGCCTACAAAGCTTCACAATCCCAGTAATTAGGTCCCTTGTCGTTGAATATCTTTGCTACAGTGTGCTGATTGCACCAATGAAGTTCTATTAAAAGTAAATCCATTACAGCAAAGCTGTTGTAGAAGCCTAAGTGATAGATCAAAATGGAACACAATTTTAATTTAAATTTTTACTGTTCTGGACAACCAACTATTCTGTAGACAAATAATGTGCTAATGAAATGCTTGGTACTGCAGAAAGATTCCAACCAGCATAACATTGCTGTTAGCTAAAATGAGAGGAAAAAATAAGTAATCACCTCAACAGAAATTTGGAGATTTTCACACATATGGTTCATTTCAGGAAGCAATATACTTATCAGTGAATTATAGCCCATTATAGCAAGTGGAGCACAATGAATGACAATGAAGTGTCACACACAGCTGGTCCACTTTCTGTCTGCCAGACCCAGCTGGTATTTTGATAATGGGCAAACATTGCCTCATGTTTAAAACCTTTTTATAACTTCCATTTCACTTTACAAATGAAAATAATTAAGAGTAATTTACTCCAGGGAGTAACTTCAGCCATTTTTATTGCTTGTTCTTATTATTCTTATGATAAAAACAAGTTATTATTGATCAGAGCCTCATCACCTCTTGTACCTACGTATTGTCACCTACAGAACGAAGTGAGAAAAAGTAAAATGTGCTTATTTACTTGCCAACAAATTTTTATAAATCACAGACCAGCAATTACATCATAGAAATAGATGCTTAATTCCCATGTATGACATCAGAACACAAAAACTGCCATGCACTTATGGAAACATTTCAAACCCAAACTGGGCATTGCTTTCTAATCATCCCCAAGATAGATGAACAAATTACAGTAACCAATCAAGATTATTAATCAATTCAGAGTAAGATGTGAAACATATCAATTGAAATCTACTTATTAGTAACAACTATCCTACTGCATTGTCGCTGATCTATGTTGACTCAGCTCAATTCAATGCCTCAAATAGTCTCAGCACCACTGGACTGGGAAAAGATATGGCAAGAAACAGCCAGGGTTTGAATCTAATAATAACTGCTTAAAAAGTTAATGTGTGGATATCAAATAACAGTGAATGTGATGCAATCCACAGTTAAACAGCTTACTCTACTAACTCTCCAAGATCAGATACAAAATTAGATGAATCTTTTTCAGAAACTGGAATTTTGGGATACATTAAAAATTTGAGTTGTGACACACAGTTAAATGTGGCTGACACAAGATAAGCCGGTGACTTTAGATCAAAAGGTGACCATGGTCTTCCAGCACTGGGGTGCTTTTGAATCACACTTGGGTCTGTGTGATCCATAGACTAACCGATAGAGACTGAATGCTGTAATCTACAAGTTAATCATTATTATTGTACGAACATCACGGAAATAATGCTGTACATAATACATGATATTTGAAGTAGTGCTTGGAATTAGGTTTTATGCGAAATACTAAATGTGGTTATTCAATGTAACTATTCTCTACGTATAAGCTCAGACAGTGGTCTTTCAACATTCACATTTTAACTTTTGAGCAGTTATCATTAAGTGATCATCAAAAACAGAAATCCTGATTTGATTCACCCTTCTCCAGCCTTGGTTCACAGATCACATGCAGCATTTACACCGCTGCGTTCTGCAACTAAAGCATAGACCATGGATAGAAGCTAGGCTTTTCTGAAGCACATCGGCACTTTCACGTTAAGGTAATGTGACAGCATGCAAGTGGGACTTCTTAGCATTCATTCTCAGCAGACGGCACCAATTTTTCAGTTACACCTGGAATACTGTGAAATTCAGTCTCCTAACTGAAGGAGACATACTTGACAGAAATGGAATGCCACCAGGATTGACTGGCTGTTGAGATGGCAGATTTGTTGTATGAGGTGAAGTTTGGTTGACTGGGCCTATATTTATTGACAATAAGAAGAAAGAGAGAGGATCTCACTGAAACATAAAATTCCAAAGGGCTGGACAGATTGGATGCAGGGATGATGTTTCTCCTGACTGGGCATCCAGAACAAGAGGGCAGGATCCCAAGAGGCTAATAGTGTCAAGTATGGGGTGAAAGCTGGAATAAAGGTGTTGAGGTAAAGGATCAGCCATGATCATGTTTAATAGTGGAGCAGACTCAACGAGCCAAATTGCCTATACCTGCTCCCAAGTTCTACATTTCTACCTCTGTCTACACTGTACTATTCAAGCTTTCAAAACCTCTTGAGTTTTCATTCTAGTTAAGAGATTAAGGGGAAGTTGCATAAGGATTTTGTAAACGATCACTTTTATTCAAAGATGAGCAATTTCACGTTTCTTTTAAATCAAAATCTGCCCATTTTTTGATAATACTTAAGTGATGCAAATGATTCTGAGACTCTAAACCTAAGTACATCTGTAACATTGCTGAGTGAAAAATCAGCTGAATTTGCAACTCAGTTAAATAATGATCTAGGCTGTCAACGCTACCTCAAAATAGATCTAGCCCACAGAATCCCAAGTCCCTACTGCGTCAATCACTGATCTTTGGCGTTTTGAGGTTTTCTGATCAGTGTTTGACAGCACCAAATAGCAGTTTATCACAAACTTTTCTCAAAGAGGTCAGTGCCTATTTTTATCCATTTACAATAATAGTGATATAACTGTGACAACAGCTCATATTTTAGACTCTCATACTTTTCTACATTGTTTGGTATTTAAAAACATTGATTACTTGGTTCGAATATGGGCATAGAAAAGGAGCATTTGCAAAAGTACACGATACTAATGTATCAACAACAATTACTGCTTCACAATTTACTTTCTTCATAGAATACGTTTTCTTCAATGAAGTTATTCAAAATCAAAACACCTTAATTGTAACAAATGTGAACTTATTTCTGTAACTATTACACATAGATAGAAAGGCAGATTTTTTAAAGTTTGAACTTGTTTCTCTATGCCAAAGGTTGGAATTGATTCTTACTTATAAGAAAATATTATAGGACTAAGAGGAAAGAGTTGAGCGATGAAATTAATTGAACAGTTCTACCAGAGATCTGGCACAGGCAAAATAGGCCAAATGATCTCCTGCTGCACTGGATGCTAGAATAAGAGATTTATGGCATAGAAATAATCTGTTATGACTCTTCTGGTTTAAAAGAGCAAACCAGCCTCATACTACTTTCCATCTTTTCATTCACAGTTTTGAAGGTGACAGCATTTGTCTATACCTAAATAGATTTTTGAAAGGTTTCTGTCTCTGCCATACTTTCAGGCAGTGAGTTCTGGACCACTACCACCCTCCAGTTGCAAACATTTCTCAACTCCACTCAAATCATTTTACCAATTATTTTAAATCTATGCCTCTGGTTATTCATTTCTCAGATTCTGATTCTATAATTAAAGCCATCCACTCAAAATTGCTACATTCATTTAAGCTGCCTGTGCAATTTTTTAAGATATATCTCTATTTGATTCCAATATCCAATATTCAATCATTGGATGTGGGCATCGCAGTCTCATTTATTGCCCACCCTAGATACTCTTGAGAAGTATTGGTGAACTACTTTCTTGAATCATTGCAGAACATTTGGTGTTGGTACACTGAGTGCTGTAAGGGACAGAGTTTCTTGATTTTTGACCCAGCAAGACGGAAGGAAAGCTAAAATATTCCGAAGTCAGGATGGATTGGAGGGGAAATGGAAAGTATGTGTTTTACCATGTGTCTGCTACCCTTACCTTTCCAGAGGGTTATGGCCCAGGTTTGGAAGGTGCTGTTTAAAGAGCCTCTGTGAATACTTGCAGTCCCTCCTGTAGATGGTGTACATTGCTGCTATTGTGCATAGGTGGTGGAGAAAGTTAATGTTTGCGGATGCAGTCACTGCTGTGTTCTGATAGTGTCAAACTTCTTGAATGCTGTTGGAGCGCTACTCATCCAAGCAAGTGGGGAATATTTCATTGCACTCCTAACTTGAACCCTGAATGGGGGACAGGCTTTGGATGGTCCACTATCTAGATCTTGGGGGTTCCTATTGACTAAAAACTGAACTAGATGACCAACTGACTCCCACAGCTACCTAGACTACACCTCCTCCCACCCTGCCCTCTGTAAAAACGCCATCCCATATTCCCAATTCCTTCGTCTCCGCCGCATCTGCTCCCAGGAGGACCAGTTCCAATACCGTACAGCCCAGATGGTCTCCTTCTTCAAGGATCACAATTTCCCCCCAGATGTGATCGACAATGCCCTCCACCACATCTCCTCCACTTTCCGCTCTTCCGCCCTTGAGCCCCGCCCCTCCAACCGCCACCAGAACAGAACCCCACTGGTTCTCACCTACCACCCCACCAACCTCCATATGCAGCGTATCATCCACCGTCATTTCCGCCACTTCCAAACGGACCCCAATACCAGGGATATACTTCCCTCCCCTCCCCTATCAGCGTTCCAAAAAGACCACTCCCTCCGTGACTCCCCACTCCCGGCACCTTCCCCTGCAACCGCAAGAAATGCAAACCTTGTGCCCACATCTCCTCCCTTACTTCTCTCCAAGGCCCCAAGGGATCCTTCCATATCCGCCACAAATTCACCTGCACCTCCACACACATCATCTATTGAATCCGCTGCAACCGATGTGGCCTCCTCTATATTCGGGAGACAGGCCACCTACTTGCGGAACGTTTCAGAGAACACCTCTGGGACACCCAGACCAACCAACCCAACCACCCCGTGGCTCAACACTTTAACTTGGACTCCTCCATCGCCAGACCATAACAACACGACGGTTGGAGGAAGAGCGCCTCATCTTCCGCCTAGGAACCCTCCAACCACAAGGGATAAACTCAGATTTCTCCAGTTTCCTCATTTCCCCTCCCCTCACCTTGTCTCAGTCAAATCCCTCGAACTCAGCACCGCCTTCCTAACCTGCAATCTTCTTCCTGACCTCTCTGCGCGCCCCCCCCCCACCCCACTCCGGCCTATCACCCTCACCTTGACCTCCTTCCGCCTATCGCAGCTCCATCGCCCCCCCCCCCCAAGTCCCTCCTCCCTACCTTTTATCTTAGCCTGCTGGACACACTTTCCTCATTCCTGAAAAAGGGCTTATGCCCGAAACATCAAATCTCCTGTTCCTTGGATGCAGCCTGACCTGCTGTGCTTTTCCAGCAACACATTTTCAGAACCATACAAATACCATGGCTATGAGAATAGGTTGAAAGTAAGGTGTCATGCAGCATGTAACTCAACTCTTGTGGGGGATTCAGTGATTTTAATGACATTTAATGTCCAAGTGGCCTGGTTGGATTCTCTCATTTTAGAATCGATGGCTGGCTCTTATTCTTATGGTGCAAATTTTACATGCTGCTCAAAAACCTGTCACTTTTTGACATGTTCTACCTTTGCTCTGTACAGGACAACGTTGGAGAGATTATCTAGAGAAGGGGAGATCAGGGTACACCCCTGTGTAGAACTCTCAGGAAAGTGTGAGAGAGCGAGAGCACGAGAATTTGGAGGCTATGCCTGGGCTCCTATCAATGTCCATGACTGTTCTCGGCAGCATTTCAGTAAGCAGAGTTCATTTTTAATCATTGTAAGCAAAAGATTCATTCAATCAATCAGTGTTGAAACACCTCTTTGATGTAATGTTTTATCGGGACCTTGAGATCTTCTTTGGATAATCCAAAATTCGGATAATTGATATTTGGATAATCAAGGTTCCTCCATATTGTCCAGGAATTACTTTATTTGAACATGGAGTAATTCAATATCTGAAGAGTTGTGAATAATGCTTAAAATCATGCAATCATCACTGAATATACCTATTTTGGAATGTTATTATGGAGGGAAGGTCCTTGATGAAGCAGCTGAAGGAGGTTGGGCATAGGAAATTACCAAGGAAAACTCCAGCAAAGATGTCCTTTAGCAAGAGATAACTAACCTCTACCAATTACACCCATCCTTCTTTGTGGATCCAGTTTTGCTCGCTGAGCTGGAAGGTTCATTTCCAGATGTTTAGTCTCCCTATCAGGTAACATCTTCAGTGGGCCTCCATGCGAAGCACTGTTGCTAAGTCCTGCTTTCTGTTTATACGTTTGGGGTCTAACGTGATGTGTTTGTTGATAGAGTTCCATATACCACCCCTGAGAAAAAGAACAGGAAATGACATCACCACAGGAAATGATGTCACCAACCCAAAGAAAGCCAAACATAAGCAGAAAGCAGGAATTATCAACAGTGCTTCACCCGAAGGCCTACTGAAGATGTTAGGATGAAGAAACGTCAGGAAATGAACCTTCCAGCTGAGCAAGCAAAACTACATCCAGAACCTCAAGCTGAGCTACAAATCTTCTCAAAGCTCACCATCCTCCTTTGTGCTAGGTAGGATTCCAACAAGCAAAAGTTTTCCCCTGAATCCCACTGACTCTAGTTTTGCTACCACACTTTAATGCTACACTTGCTCAAATGCAGTCTTTTCATCAAAGGCAGTTATTCTCACCTCAACTCTGAAGTTCAACTTTTGTGTGTTTGAACCTCGGATATGGTATGATAAGGTTGCAATTGAGTGGTCCTGGTGAAACCCCAACTGACAGTCAGTGAGCAGGCTATTGCTAAACAAGTACTGTTTGATAGCACTATTGATTAGCCTACCATAGATGTAAGATTAGAATTATGGCACTCTAATGAGTCTGCTCCACCACTCGATCATGGCTGATATGTTTCTTAACCACAGTCTCCTGCCTTCTCCAATAACCTGTGATCCCCTTCCCCTTCTGTCTTAAATACACACATTGCCGTAAAAGGCCATGGAGGCCAAGTCAATAAGTTCCACAGATTAATCACCCTCTGGCTGAAGAAATTCATCATATCAGCTCTAAAGGTTGCTTCTTCATTGAGGCTGTGCCCTCGGGTCATAGTCTCCCCTACTAGTGAAAACGTCTTCTCCATGTCCACTCTTTCCAGACCTCTCAGTATTCCTCAATTTCCATCAGATCTTCCCTCATCCTTCTAAATTCAGAGTACAGACCCAGAGACCTCAACTGCTCCTTATAGCATTCTTGTAAACCTGCTCCAATGTCAGCACATCCTTCCTCAAACACATGGCCCAAAACTGCTCTCAATACTTCAAATTGAAATTCTTTACCCAGTCTCAGCAATATGTCTCTGAACTTGTATTTCCCCTTGAAACAAATGCAAACATTGCATTTGCCATCCTAACTGCCAACTGAACTTGCATTTTTACCATAAGGGAATCCTTAACAATACTCAAGTTAGTTTGTGCTTCAGATTTGAAGCCTTTCCCCACTTAGAAAATAATCTATGCCTCTATTCTTCCTATCAAATTGCTTAACTTTACACTTTCTCACACTGTATTCCATCTGCCACTTCTTCGACTACTTTCCTAGCCTGTCCGAGTCCTTCTATAGCCTCCCAGCTTCCCCAACACTACTTGTCCCTTCATCTATCTTTGCACATCTGCAAACTTAGCAACAATGCTCTCAGTTCCTTTGTCCACATAGGAATGTATTGCCTAGAGTTGTGGCTGCAAACTGACCCTGCAAATCTCCAATATAGTCACTGGCTTCTATTCAGAAAAATAAAACCTTTTATCCCTACTTGCTGCCTTCTACCAGTTAGCCAATCCTCTGTCCAATACCTTGCCCTTAACACCATGGTTCTTGACTTATTTTGCAGACTCCTGTGATGCACCATGTCAAAGGCCTTGTGGAAATCCAAATAGATCATGTCCACTGGTTCTCCTTTACCTAACTTACTCATTACCTCCTGAAGAAGGGCTTATGCCTGAAACGTCGAATCTCCTGTTCCTTGGATGCTGTTTGACCTGCTGCGCTTTTCCAGCAACACATTTTCAGCTCTTACTCGTTACCTCCTCAAAGAATGCAAACAGATTTGTCAGGCATAGCCTTCATACGGGATGGGTAGCAAAATATAGTAAAGGCGACTATTATTTGAATGGCTGTAAATTGAGAGATGACAAAAGTTCAATGTGTCCTTGGTTTCCTCATCTACCAGCACTTTATTGATGTTCATAAGAATAGTCTGATGGATCAGTAGCTGGCCAGATTAAATTTATCCCACTTCACATGTACATAGATGGGAAGTATTCCATGTTTGCTAGAGGCTCATCAAGTTCAGAAGCACAGCTCTTCAGTACTTTGTCAAAAGGTTGCTGTCCCCCCACCTTGTCTCAGTTTGAACTCAGATTTCTCCAGTTTCCTCATTTCCCCTCCCCCACCTTGTCTCAGTCAAATCCCTCGAACTCAGCACCGCCTTCCTAACCTACAATCTTCTTCCTGACCTCTCCGCCCCCACCCCCACTCTGGCCTATCACCCTCACCTTGACCTCCTTCCACCTATCGCAGCTCCATCACCCCTCCCCCAAGTACCTCCTCCCTACCTTTATCTTAGCCTGTTGGACACACTTTCCTCATTCCTGAAGAAGGGCTTATGCCCGAAACGTCGAATCTCCTGTTCCTTGGATGCTGACTGACCTGCTGCGCTTTTCCAGCAACACATTTTCAGCTTTGTCAAAAGGTTGTCAGGTCCCACAGACTTTGCTGTTTCTTTATATCATGTGAAATAATTTGAATTTGTTGAAGACTGGCATTCGTGATGCTAAGGACCTCCAGAGGAGGACAAGATAGATCATTCACTCAACACTTCTGGCTGAAAATTGTTACAAATGTTTCAGATTTATTTTTTGCACAAATGTGCTGGGCTCCTATATTATTGACTATGGGACATTTGTGAAGTCTCCTCTAACGTGTTGTTTAATTATCCACCAATATTCACCCCTAATGTGGCAGGTTGAATCTACTGGTTATGAAAAAATGGGGACTACTTCTCCCCAAGAACTCAGTTATATTCATTCCTACCTATGCTATCATGGACAGATGCATCTGCACCACACAGGTTTGCCAGGATGAGGGTAATTCCCTCTTAATGGGTGTCAGCCAATGGAAGAACGTCCAGATTATCTAACTCCTCTGTGGGCCTGAGGGATGAAGTGTCCATTAGGTAGCATAATGCTTACTATTCAGAAAGTTGGCAGAAACAGTCAACACTACTCCACAGCTCTAAGAACCACTAAGAAATGGAGAATGAATATTCAATGACTTCATACGGGATGGGTAGCAAAATATAGTAAAGGCGACTATTATTTGAATGGCTGTAAATTGAGAGATGACAAAAGTTCAATGCGTCCTTGGTTTCCTCATCTACCAGTCGCTGAAAGTAATCATGAGTGCAGCAGCAGTAAAGAAGGCAAACTGTATATTCTTCATAGTGAGATGATTCAGGTACAAGAGCAAGAATGC
Source organism: Hemiscyllium ocellatum (assembly GCF_020745735.1). Classification (NCBI taxonomy): domain Eukaryota; kingdom Metazoa; phylum Chordata; class Chondrichthyes; order Orectolobiformes; family Hemiscylliidae; genus Hemiscyllium; species Hemiscyllium ocellatum. Next base: position 8,061,228 of record NC_083423.1, read on the forward strand.
CTTGCTTCAATTATGTAGGGCATTGATAAAACTACACCTGGAAAACCATCTGCAGTTTTGGCCTCCTTATTGGAGGAAAGACATGCTTCCTATAGAGGGAATGCAGCAAAGGTTTACTAAATTGACTCCTGGGATGGCAGGATTGTATTCACTGGAGTTAAGAAGAATGAGGGGGTTCTCATAGTAACCTCTAAAATTGTAACCGGATTAGACCGGTTAGATACAGAAAAGATGTTCATGATAACCTTTTAGGACTGAGATGAGGAGAAATTTCTTCAGCCAGTGAGTGGTAAACCTGTGGAATTCACCACAGGAAGTGGTTGAGACCGAAACGTTGTGCTTTCAAGAAGTAGGTCGACATAGCTAAAGCAATGAAGGGATACATAAGGAGGGCGGAATTAGGGTATTGAGCTCGATGATGATCATATTGAATGGTGGAGGAGCCAAAAGGGCAGACTCATGTTCCTACCTTCTATATTTCTGTGGGTAAAGAAAGACAAGACTTCGGTGCCAATGCATATTCTCCCCGCTTATTTAGCTATACTCCCCTTCCAAACCCTCCTTATACTTGTTCTCCTTCAGCAGATGCATTTCAGACAACTTTACTTCTGTAAATGAGAACTTCTCAAAGCACTGAAACACTTAACCAGTTTTTCTTTTTTACAAAAAGACATTGCATGCAAGGATTTCTGCTGGTACTCATAGGCAAATCATTTGTTAAAAAGGGACAAGGCACCCTCAATTCTCAACATAACACACATGACTTCATGCAGGGGCATACCATTCAAGAAAAGTTTGCTCATAAGTGGCACCACTGAAGAAAAATTAGGATGGAAGGATCAATACTGAATTTGCTTGAAATTGAGGCATTAGATTAAATAGAAATGTGAATAGGAGAAATCAAACAGGTGAAGATGGAAGTGAGTTGCTAAGAAAAGATTGCTAACAGCTGGATTAAACTCTCAATGCGCAGTTTCAAAGTCACATGATTTCTCACAGCATTGCAATACCTTGACACTCGGTTATTTCATCAAGGGTAAGTGTCACATTGTACACACCTAAACAAGCTCTTCAGGTTTACCACATCTTAAAAGAGAGGAGTCCATGAGGAGGGAAGATGAACCACTTCAATGAACATTTGAGTACTTCAAAATTTATTGCTATTGCGATTCTCTCCAAGTCTGGGCATTGGCACCCATCGGCATGGAGCCATCTTCAAGAAGGAATTTGTTAGATAGTTCAAAAGGGATGACATAGAGAGATTTAAACTTTCTCTCTTGTAAATGCTAGACTACCAGTTGTGTTTTCCTTACTTTAGCAGTCAACTGCTCACTCTGCCATTCCATTTCTATTCCTTCTGGCTGTGGTGACATCCAATTTAACACCTTCCTGGTCAGTAAAATCTGATAATTGAGTTGCTATATGTATAGCAAGGGGATACATTTAGACTCAGAGGGTAACCACACTAGGTATTTCTTCGTCTTCTTTTTCGAAAATCAAGTGGAAGTACCTTTTTTGAAAAAAAAGCCCTGTCACTAGTGCAATGGGAAGAAAAATAAGTAGAAAAATAAGTCAAAGTCCTCAAAGCCCCCAATGTCCAAAGTAAAAAGTTAACAATGCCAATAACCCCTCAATTTCAGCATTATACAGAACACATCCATATTTTCCAAGCAACTTCTATTATGGTGGAAAAGCAATTTGAAGTGAATTCAGGAAACAAGGAGAAAACAGGGCTAACTATGTTTCAGAAACATATTTAGACTTTGTTAAGCAGGTTGTTGGAAGGCCCTCAAAGCTGCTGACTGTTTTTTTGTATTCGTAACTGAAACAAACAAAAATTCTCTCAGCATCCACACTTGAATAAGTTTTATATATACTATTCAACTTCATCAAAAAAACCTGTACTTCCCAACAGCAACCTAAAACAAAAGAGTAGAATGATTACATTGGCAGTATAAAAATTACCAGACATTTTGACAGTCAAGGTGGTATCCCTTTTTCACCCCACCAGAGTACCTTTCCATAGAATTCAGTGGAAATAAGCTGCCAATTGCTTCTTTTGAACTTCCTCACAATATCAATTTCACTGTCTCAAAAGGATGAATCGTTCTATTGGTCCTTTTTCATTTTTTTTAAAATAGCTGCTTCCTTGCCCTCTCTGCTGAAGAAATTCCATGCCAGAAGGGTTTAAAAAAATCCAAATGAAACCTTTTTTTTAAAAAAATAGAGATATACCCTTGCCATGACTGCAATATTTATCTATGAAATATAGACTGCTCCATCTGGTATTCCACTGCACAAATGCAAAGTTGGGCTACAAATCTATCAACATAATCCAACAAATATTTATTCTGCTTCAGAGGTTCAAACAGAATAACTGAAACAGCACCTTAAGGTTCTGCAAGTCAGCATCCATGCTGACACTTATGCTTGTGTTATACTGGAATAATCATGCCAAATTTACATAAACACTGACACAAATCTGGCACAGATAATCTAGCATTGAACAGCTGAATTAAACTCTTACTTAGGACTCTACCAGGACTCAAAAGGAGGCAGCTCACTGCTGGAAAGTGTAATATTTGGAGCAAGCAAACTATAACAGCGTGTGCATTGCTTACTGGTATTTGAAGATTGATCAGTGATTGAATTTTAAGAGGAGAGTCTAGCAAGTCGCATTCTAGAGTACTGCTGTGATCTCTTGCCTGCATTTATTTTAATGGTGACACTTCTGCCTAAGTCAAGAGATTATGGATTCAAGTTTCACTCCACACTCAGTTACCAAATCTCAACAGGAATGCTTCTGCACTGTCCTAGGTGTGCCATATTGTAAGAGGTGTCTTTTGGATCAGATGTTAAACTATTGTTCAGGTCAGTGTAAAAGATTCTTTCATTCTATTTGCTGAAGATCAAGATTTAGCTCTTAGAGTACTGGCCAATATTCATCTCCAAACAAACATCACCAAAACAGATTCACCAGAACACATTCATTGGATTGCTAGTTGTGGGATCTTGCTTAGTGCAATTTGGTTCTCGTGGAAGATTCACATGCTTCTTACATGTTGTGATTTATTTTAGTTGCCAACAATTGTGCAACTTTTATCAATATTTGAGAATAATATTAATAATTTTGCAAAATCCTCAAGCTCCCTTTCTAAATCAGGGCAGTTAGTTAGCTTCTCCTTGATTTTAAAAAAAGCAATAAGAAAAGTAGCACATGCTTTTGTAGTCTGTGTACTGTTATTTGTAATGCCCCTGCTGAACTTTCTTTCTCTGACCCCATTCCCCATCTCAGCTACTCTTAATGCAACATATCTTGGATTATTCAATTTTTAAGTTTTCTTTGCCTTTGTGTTAACCTTTTGGTATAAAATCCATCTTAATTCCATGTTGTTTCCCCTCACAGGTTCAGACACATTTTTTTCCCTTTAAGTTACTAAATAGTCCCATCTTTCCAAATAATAGGCACAAGTTATGTGTGTTACGGCAAATTATCATGACACAACCTATATCATTTACTGAAATTGTGATAAGTGTGTATTAACTGATCTTGCTCATTTGAGTGACAAAAATAGAAATTGCTGGAAAACCTCAGAGTTCTGAGGAAGGGTCACTCAACCCAAAATGTCAACTCTGATCCGCTCTACGGATGCAGTCAGACCAGCTGAATTTCCTTTTTCTCTCTGATTTGCACCATCTGCAGTTCTTTTGGTTTTTATTTGCTCATTTAAGCATCTTATGTACCTGGTAATGAAAAAGGGCAGCTGCTTTTGTTGAGCTTAATTCAAAATTTAAAATGCTTAATACTTTGGATGATGGTGACATATATTCATAAGTGTCTCATCACAGACAGTGTGATGGCTCAACAATTAGACTGCTGCCTCACAAAGTTAAGGGCCTGCATTAGATTCTATCTTTGTGCAACCTCCACATAGGCAGTCGCCCGATCTCCCCATGTCTATGGGAGTTTCTTCCAGGTACTCAGATTTCCTCCAACAATCCAAAGATGTGCAAAGTAGGTGGATTAGCCATGGTAAATATGGGGTTAAAGGGATGGGGTGTGGGGACTGGGGTTGAGTGTGCTGCTCTTCAGTGGCTCTATGGCCAAATGGCCTGCTTCCACATTGTAGGGATTCTAAAAGTTATTAGAACCACAAAAATGTTACCTCTCAATTTCACAAGAATTAACTGTGAGACACTTATCTTAGAACAGTTCCTATTTTCGTTTAGACACTAACTATATCACTGATGTAAAAAAAAAGTGTCCAAGCCCCAAATCATGCAAAACATACAAAGTTCTGAAAATGCCCAAAAAAAATCTGGTAGCACCTGTGAAAAGAGAAACTGAGTTATTGTTTCATTTCAGCATCCTTTCATCTAACGAATATCAACCTGAAAGGTTAGTGTAGTTTTCCTTTTCATAGATAATGCCAGTTCTGAGTATTTCCTATGTGTTCAGATTTCCACCATCCGCAGTATACTTCTTTTGTAGAAATTTTAAATTTTGTTCTCTACACACATACTGTCTGATCTTATGAATTTGTTCAGCATTTCCTAGTTAGGTGTTAAAACTCAATTTGTTTTAAGCATACATTAAATGTTTTCCTCACCAAGGCATCCTATGGCTTCAGCTTTAAACAAGTTGTAATTAAAATATGCTGAGTACTGCGCTACCTGATCTCCACTGGGTGACAGCAGTAAGTGTCAGGACCTCTGAGCCAGGAAATTGAAGAAAATCAAATAGGAGTTCAGCTCTTGATTACTACCAAAGCCTCTGACTATAGTTACATGTGTACGATGGCACCTTTACATTGGAGGACCCTTCATTTTGATGTTTTCCACAGTTGAGTAACCTGATGCCAATCGTTCTACATATGATGTGCATTGAAAGATTGATAACTTTGGTGAGTACTAGATTGCTTTCACATGAAAAGGAGAAAAATGAGGGAAAAAAATAGGATTTGTAATAAACATAACATTAAATAAATCAAACTTCTAGAAATCTAATCTAATCTAAAAAAAATTCTAATCAATTACATAAGCTAATATCAAACTTTCCAAAAGAAACATTTACTGTTGATATCTATATACTGACTATGAATAAGGCATTTGGTATGCTTTCCTTTATTGGTCGGAGTATGGAGTACACGAGTTGGGAGGTCATGTTGCGGCTGTACGAGTTGGTTTGGCCACTGTTGGAGTGTTGCGTGCAATTCTGGTCTCCTTCCTATCGGAAAGATGTTGTGAAACTTGAGGGGGTTCAGAGGAGATTTGCGAGGACGTTGCCAGGGTTAGAGGATTTGAGCTCCAGGGGGAGGCTGAGCAGGCTGGGGGTGTTTTGCCTGGAGCATCGGAGGCTGGGGGGGGGTGACCCTGTAGAGATTTGCAGAGTTGTGGGGGGCATGGATGGGATAAATAGACAAAGTCTTTTCCCCGGGGGTCAGGGAGTCCGGAATTGGGGGGCATAGGTTTGGGGTGAGAGGGGAAAGATATAAAAGAGACCTTTTTCGCGCAGGGGGTGGTGAGCTGCTGGGGAGGGGTGGTGAAGGCTGGTTCAGTTGCATCATTTGAGAGGCATTTGGATGGGTATATGGGTGGGAAGGGTTTGGAGGGATATGGGCCGGGTGCTGGCAAGTGGGACTAGATTGGGTTGGGATGGACAGGTTGGACCGAAGGGTCCGTTTCCATGCTGTACATCTCTATGACTATGACTGTGATCAGCAATGTGATGTCCAAAATTACCCATGGCACTGATCTTGTAAAAAGTTTCCATTTTGTAATTCATGGTGAGGCTTTTGAAATAAATTACCTTTACTGAGAAATAGTTTATTCTTGCCCATTTGAAATATTATTCACAAACTTTATCAGCTCTGCAGTGTATTACAAAATGGAACTGCAGTTTGGTCAGTTACTATTTTGTCAGACTTGAATTTGTAAATGGAAGTGTGTGTAAAGAAATTTTAAAATTTTCTGCATTGCAATGGTGCCTTTGAAAGAAGTGGTGTTGAATGGGCGGCACGGTGGCACAGTGGTTAGCACTGCTGCCTCACAGCGCCTGTAGACCCGGGTTCAATTCCCGACTCAGGCGACTGACTGTGTGGAGTTTGCACGTTCTCCCCGTGTCTGCGTGGGTTTCCTCCGGGTGCTCCGGTTTCCTCCCACAGTCCAAAGATGTGCGGGTCAGGTGAATTGGCCAAGCTAAATTGCCCGTAGTGTTAGGTAAGGGGTAAATGTAGGGGTATGGGTGGGTTGCGCTTCAGCGGGCCGGTGTGGACTTGTTGGGCCGAAGGGCCTGTTTCCACACTGTAAGTCTAAGTCTAAGTCTAAGAATGGTCACAAGCCATGCATGCAGGAATGTTGACTCTATTTCTTTAAAATAATATGCCAGCATATGTTTTGAAGTACATCAAGATGGTATACATGCAGCATTATTGCAAATATTATTTACTTGTCATTTTCTGGTACGTACTTGGAATTATAAGCAGAAGTACAAGACCTGGCCCTTCAAGCCTGCTCTACCATTTGATTTTGGCCACAACTCTACTTTCTTGCTGACCTCCTATACCTTTTCCATTAAGGATCTAACACATGCAATGACCCAGCCTTCACTGCTCTATGGAGAACAGAATTCCACAATCTAATGACTCTCTGCAGAAAAAAAATTCTAATCTGTCTTAAATGGAAGACCCATTTTTAAAATGTGTCCAATTTCTAATCTCTCCTTTTAAAAAAATTTAGTTTTAAGCTCACCAACTTTAGTATCTAAGTGCATGTGTTTCCTGAGATGCTGCCTAACCTGCTGTGCTTTGACCAGCAACACATTTGCAGCTGTGATCTCCAGCATCTGCAGACCTCATTTTTTACTCTTTCCAACAGTCGTCGTGTAATTATGGAGAAGTAGCTTGCTTAGCAGTTTCACAGCAAACACTTAGTATATTTTTTCAGTTAATTGCTTTGAATCTGTAATAGAATATTCCATTCCATCAGATTATTAAAACTTTAAAATGGTGCAGGTTTGAATGTCTTTACATTGAGATTTTTGATTAGAGTACTTGTCAAATGAAGAGAAAGATGATAGAGCTTGTTGTGGTTCTGTTCACCGAGCTGGGAATTTGTGTTGCAGACGTTTCATCCCCTGTCTAGGTGACATCCTCAGTGCTTGGGAGCCTCCTGTGAAGCGCTTCTGTGATGTTTCCTCCGGCATTTATAGTGATTTGTCTCTGCCGCTTCCGGTTGTCAGTTCCAGCTGTCCGCTGCTGTGGCCGGTATATGGGATCCAGGCCAATGTGCTTATTGATTGAATCTGTGGATGAGTGCCATGCCTCTAGGAATTCCCTGGCTGTTCTCTGTTTGGCTTGTCCTATAATAGTAGTGTTGTCCCTGAGGATGTCACCTAGACAGGAGACGAAACGTCTGCAACACAAATTCCCAGCTCGGCGAACAGAACCACAACAATGAGCACCAGAGCTACAAATCCTCTCCCAAACTTTGATAATAGAGCTTTTCATTCAAATATTCATAAAGCAGATTTCACATTTTAACTAGCAGGTTGGCATGAGAGAGATGCAATAAAAACATACTGGGAAATGAAGCTGGTTTTTAAAAGGGCGCCAGTATGACAGTCTGCCAGAAAAAAAGTGGAAACAGGCTAACGGCTGACTGGGAGGATCAGCCACTATACTATGCAGCCCTATTTGCTACAGATGGAAAAACTGTGCATCTTGATCTCCTCTGACCCAGACAAAACAGTTTCCCTCAACTGGCATCTACAGCTATGGTTCGTAGCATCTTGGCAAGTGTGGCCAATTACACTATGCTGCCTGTTGATCACACTAGCATAGTAATAAGATTTAGTTGCTTCCAAGGAGGAATCCAACATAGCCTATTGGTGTTATTGGATTCACTGACCCCCCACACCTTTGGCAATAAAACCCCTCCAGCTGCAGGAATCAGTTGTTAAAGTGAAGTATATTTCCTTCCTGTTTACAAAAATAGATGGTTAGGTATTTCTGAAAGAGTAGCCCTCATTAATGCTAAATGGCTGACCTGGCATGCCACAATTTTTCTCTTCTACTCACTCAATCAGGTAGAGAAGTGTTCCTGATGAGAAACCCACTGGTCAAGTAACTAGTACTGCAAGCAATAAGAATTAGAACAATGGCACAAAAAAAAATCACTAGAATACAAAATACTGAAAGAAATAAAACAAAACAGTAAAATACTTGAAAATTATTGAAATAAAACTTACCTTAACGTTATGGTGTCTTTTGAATGCACATTTGAGTATTTACCATTGTTGTGGAACCAGAGTATTCAACACACACATTAGGAGAGGAAATAATGCATGTCAACATCAGGAAATTGAATCTTGGAATGCCTTAATATTCAAATAACCCAAGACTGGTTTAAGTAGGAACTCTCCATAGTTGATAGAATTTATAGCAGAAAATTACGCAGTCATTAGATTTTTTTAAAAACCAAATTCCAATCCTTTCTCTAATCAGGACTGGCATTTTATGCTGGTGAGTCTGCGGTCTTAAATCAGTCAATCCAGGCTTCATAACCACTGGAAATTAATAGATATACTGATTGTAAATTAATACTTTATTGCTGAATCTCCTGGAAAGATTATATCAAAAACGTAACTCTCTCATTCGTAAGGTTTGGTGCTGTACTCTTTTTGATATGCTTAAGACTACAGTAAAAATAAATCAAAGATCCATTGTCATAGCTCCATTCTTCAGTGGACAGTGGATGATAAAACTCCACAAGATGGTGCTGTCATAAAGATCAGATCAGTTTTCTTTAGTCAATTACGAGGAGACAATGATACAAACCTACAGAAGTTATAATAGGTGCCTGCCAATGCAGTTCAAGTGCCCAAGCCAATTTAAATAATCTAGCAATCAGCATTCATATGCTACCCTAATAACACTGAGCACATGACAAGGGGATTTTAGCTTCTTCCTAATCTCTGGGCAGCGTAGTAGTGTTCCATGATTCGGAGGGAGCAACAGTGCATAACATTTCTAACAATGCATAACATTTCTAACAGTCCCAATTTAGCAGAGTTAAAAATCACACAACATCAGGTTATAGTCCAACAGGTTTAATTGGAAGCACACTAGCTTTCAGAGTGCCACTCCTTCATCAGGTGGCAGTGGAGGACACAATTCTAAGGCACAGAATTTATAGCAAAAATTTACAGTGTGATGTAACTGAAATTATACATTGAAAAATAACCAACACTATTCCAATATCATCCATATGTTTATCCAATGACCATTTAAATGTCTTTAATGATGGCAAGTCCATTACTGTTGCGGAAAAGGCATTCCACACCCCTACTACTCTGGGTAAAGAAAATACCTGTGACATCTGTCCTATATCTATCTATCACCCTTCAATTTAAAGCTACGTCCCCTCATGCTAGCCATCACCATCTGAGGAAAAGGCTCTCACTGTCCACCCTATCTAACCCTCTGATTATCTTGTATGCCTCTATTAAGTTACGTCTCAACCTTCTTCTCTCTAACAAAAACAGCCTCAAATCCCTCAGCTTTTCCTCGTAAGACATTCCTTCCATACCAGGCAACATCCTAGTAAGTTTCCTCAGCACTCTTTCCAAAGCTTCCACATCCTTCTTATAATATGGCAACCAGAACTGTACACAATAATCCAAGTGTGGCTACACCAAAGTTTTGTACAGCTGCAATATGACCTCATGGCTTTTAAACTCAAACCCTCTACCAATAAAAGCTAACACACTGTACACCTTCTTAACAAACCTATCAATGTAGGTGGCAACTTTCAGGGATCTATGCACACATACAGAGATTTCTTTGCTCATCCGCAGTATGAAGAATCTTACCATTAGCCCAGTACTGTACTCTATATTCCTGTTAGTCCTTCCAAAGTGAATCACCTCACACTTTTCCACATTTAACTCCATTTGTCACCTCTCAGTCCAGCTCTGCATCTTATCTATGTCCATCTATAACCTGCAACATCCTTCCACATTGTACACAACTCCACTGACTTTCGTGTCATCTGCAAATTTACTAACCCATCCTCTACACCCTCATCCAGGTCATTTATAAAAATGGCCCAAAACAGATCCTTGTAATACACCACTAGTAACTGAACTTCAGGATGAACACCACCCTCTGTCTGCTTACAGCTAGCTAATTCTGATCCAAACCACTAAATCACCCTTAATCCCATGCCTCTGTATTTTCTGCAATAGCCTACTGTGAGGAACCTTATCAAACACTTTAGTGAAATCCATATTCATCACATCAAGTGCTTTACGCTCATCCACCGGTTTGGTCACCTTCTCAAAGAGTAAAATAAGATTCGTGAGGCAAGACCTATCCTTCACAAAACCGTGTTGACTATCCCTAATCAAATTATTCCTTTCTAGATGCTTATAAAACCTCTTTTATAATCCTTTCCAAAATTTTGCCCACAACCGAAATAAGGCTCATTAGTCTATAATTACCGGTGTCCAATTAAACCTGTTGGACTATAACCTAGTGTTGTGTGATTTTTAACTTTATAATTACTGGGGTTGTTTCTACTTCCCTCCTTGAACAATGGAGCAACATTTGCTATCCTCCAGTCTTCTGACACTATTCCTGTAGACAATGACGACATTAAGATCAAAGCCAAAAGCTCTGCAATCTCCTCTTTAGGTTCCCAGAGATTCCTATCTGGCCCAGGGGACATATCTATTTTCACACTTTCCAGAATTGCTAACATCTCCTCCTTATGAACCTCAGTCCTATCTAGACAACCTGTATCACACCTGTTTCTCAGTATTCACCTTGACAACATTATTTTTCGTCAGTATTCACAAGGAAAAAGACATTCATTTAGCACCTCCCCAATCTCTTTGGACTCCACGCACAACTTTCCACTACCGTCCTTGACTGGCTCTAACCTTATCCTAGTCATTCTTTTACTCCTGACATACCTATAGAAAGCTTTAGGGTCTTCTTTGATCCTACCTGCCAAAGAACAACACCACTGGTGGAGGAGGGGATTGAGAGACTGGAGACAAGGGAAGATAAGGGATACTGGTTGTCAGAAATGGCATATCACGCGGGCGAAAAAGACCTTAGACAGTGGGAACAGAGGATGGTGAGAGTATGCGGGCTGGGGGCGGGGGGGGGGGGAGGAATATCTGCTTAAGCCATCAGGGTTTCCAGTTGAAGTATCTACTTTTCTGTTGTGTATTTCAGCACAGGATACAGATCTCAACGATTAGCAGCTAGGCGATAGCCACTAAATAAAACTGAGACTTAAAGGGGCCACAGTGCTGTTAGCCTTCTTTAGGGCTGCAAGGCAACCACTGATGCTTCAGAGCTCATACCTCCAGAGGTTTAGCTGCCAACCCCACTGGAGTTAGCAACCCACAGTTTGGAAAGCCCTGACATCATAACTTGTCTACAGAGATACCACAAACCATGATGGTAAAAAGGTCTACCCTGCACCATCAGGAATTCCAACAGTTAGCATAATAAATATAACAACTAGCCCTCGATAAGTAACTTTTTTTTAAAAACACATTTTAGATTAGATTAGATTAGATTCCCTACAGCGTGGAAACAGGTCCTTTGGCCCAACAAGTCCACACCAACCTTCCGAGAGTAACCCACCCAGACCCATTTCCCTCTGACTAATGCACCTCGCACTATGGGTAATTTAGCAGGGCCAATTCACCTGACCTACACATCTTTGGACTGTGGGAGGAAACCGAAGCACCCAGAGGAAACCCACACAGACACTGGGAAAATGTCTGTGTAGAGTTTGCAACGTCACCCAAGGCTGAGAATCTAACCTGGGACCCTGGTGCTGTGAGGCAGCAGTGCTATCCTCTGAGCCACCATGCCGCATATTTACAAAATAAATCCTGACAATAATGCCGTGAATCTCTACGATCAGCCACAGAGATCCTCAATCTCTGCTTAGTTAGTGGATTTCAATCAGAAATTGCTTAAAATTAACTTCAGTATTGTGGCTAGGCAAAGAAAAAAAACACTCAATCTTGATGCTACCCATGAAACCTTGCTGCAGGTGGATATACATTAAGTAGAGATCTGAGTTCAAGTGAATCTCCCGAACAGTATAAGAGGTATGAAGCATTCTTAAGAGGGTGATCAGGAGTGCAAAAAGGGGAGAGGAGTTCGACTTGGCATACAAGATTAAGGATAATCCAAAGAGATTCTACAAGGACACTCAAATCAAAAAAGAGCAACTGGGAAAGAATAGGGCCCCTTTAATGATATTAAAACTGTGTCAGTCTTTTCTGTGGAGAAAGAAACGGAGGCTAGGGATTCAGGAAAATAAATAATGCTATCTTGAAAAGAATCCACATTACAGAAGAGGTGGTGCTGGATGTCTTTAAAAAACATAAGTGGATATATCTTCAGGAACTGATCAACTGTAAGCCAGGATGTTGTGGAAAGTTAGGGAAGAAATTGTGATGCCTCTCAGAGATACTTGTATCATCTACAGCCATGGATGAGGTGTCGGAAGGCTAATAAGCCTTTATTTAAGACAGGTTGTAAGGAGAAACCTGGAAACTATTGACCCGAGAGTCTGACAGCTGTGGTGGGTAAGCTGTTGGAGAGGATTCTAAAAGCTAGGACTTACATGCATTTAGAGAGGCAAAAACTGATTAGGGATAGTCAGCGTGCCTTTGTGCAGGAGAAATAGTGTCTCATAAACTTGGTTGAATTATTTTTAAAGGACATAACCAAAAAGATTGATGAGGGCAAAGCAGTCGACATTTTCTACACAAACTTAAATAAAGCCTTTGACAAGGTTCCACACGGTAGACAGATTAGTAAAGTTAGGTAATATGGGATTCAGAGAGAGCTTGCCAATTGGATATAAAATTGGCTTGATAGTAGGAGACAGCAGGTGGTGGTGTTTTTTTTTAAAAAGTGGAGGTCTGTAATCAATGGTGTTCCACATGGATTATCACTTAGATTAGATTAGATTCCCTACAGTGTGGTAACAGGCCCTTTGGTGCAACCACTCCACACCAATCCTCCAATGAGTAACCCACCCAGACCCATTTCTCTCTGACTAATGTACCTAACATTATGGAAACTGGAGCATCCCCACGCAGACACAGGGAGAATGTGCAAACTCCACACAGGCAGTTGTCCAAGGCTAGAATCGAACCTGGGACCCTGGCGCTGTGAGGCAGCAGTGCTAACCACTGAGCCACCGTGCCATCCTAAAGGATTTAGATGAGAATTTAAGAGGCATGGTTAGTAAATTTGTAGGTGACACCAAAATTGGTGGTATAACGGACAGTGAAGAAGGTTATCTAAGATTTCAAAGGGATCTTGATCATTGGCCAAATAGGCTGAGGAGTGGCAGATAGCTTTTAATCTACACAAATGTGAGGCATTTGTATTTTGGTAAAACAAACAAGGGCAGGACTTAAACAGTTAATGGTAGGACCCTGGGTAGTGTTGTCAAACAGAGAGACTAAGGGGTTCAGGTACATAGCTCTTTAACAGGTGCGTCACAGTTAGACATGGAGGTTAATGGCAGTGTTTGGCAGCTTGCCTTCATGGCTCAGTCCATTGAGTATAGGACTTGGGATGTCATGTGAGGCTGTACAGGACACTGGGTGAGGTCACTGAGTATGGTATATAGTTCTGATCACCCCACTATAAGAAGATTATTATTAAATTGGAGAGGGTTCAGAAAAGATTTACCAGAATGCTGCCAAGACTGCAGAGTTTGAGTTATAAGGAGAGGCTGAACAGTCTGGGATATTTTTCAGTGGAGCATAGCAGGTTGGCTGGGTGACCTTCTAGTGATTTATAAAATCACGAGGGGTATAAATAAGGTGAATAGGGTAGGGAGGGTGAACATTAGGAGGCAGATTTTTAAGGTGAGAGAACATTTAAAAGGGACCTGAGGGGCAACATTTTCACACAGAGTGTAGACATATGTGGAATGAACTGCCAGGGGAAGCAGTAGATGACAGGTACAGTTTGAAAGACATTCAGATATTTAAATGAACAGGAAAGGTTTAGAGGGATATGGATCAAATGCAGGCAAGTGGGACTAGTTTAGTTTGGGAAACTTGGTCGGCATGGAAAAATTGGACCGAAGGGTCTGTTTCTGCTATGATTTTGATGTGCGTTGACTATGAGGGGAGAAAAGAATTGGACTTGGGTTGATCTACACTCACCCCTGTTAAGGCTCACAGATGAATTACAACAATTGTCCCAAGTTATTGGAAGTGATATGAGGAGATTTGTGCAGGGAGCCAGTCCACTCACCATAGCAAATCAAGAAAACTGATAATAATGACAGAAAAAACACATTAACATTCAAAGAACAATGTGCAGAGGTATCCCTTAACCTCCTTCCACCTATCGTATTCCCAACGTCCCTCCCCCAAGTCTCTCCTCCCTACCTTTTATCTTAGCCTGCTTGGCACACCCTCCTCATTCCTGAAGAAGGGCTTATGCCCGAAATGTCGATTCTCCTGTTCCTTTGATGCTGCCTGACCTGCTGCGCTTTTCCAGCAACACATTTTTAAGCTAAGGTTTTCAATGACAATGTTAACAAATGTACATTTCAAAGATACAAGCTCTAACTGCCAGAAGTCACAAAATGTATAACCACAAAAAAAAATCTACAATAAATTCTTCAGGAACAGATTATATAATTACATCAAGCCCCCAGGGTTGTGACCTTGAGTTTTCCACCTGTTAAATTTCCACTTCAACAAATGATGAATCAGTACAGTGTCTGTAAAGGCATGCTATGGCCAAATGCATTTTTAAATCTGCACCACTTGACTACTTCAAATTGCAAAAATTTGAAACTTCAACAAGAAGTCTGGATCAACAAATGTACAGTGTTCAGGTAAAATAATGCCCACAAATTATAATTTCTATACAACTCTGTTCAAGCTTTGACAAAGTTGTTTCACAACACAATGTAGATTTCCCAAAAAATGGACACTAATTTGGTATTACTGTAGTTGGTATGATATTTTTAAATAAAACATTCAACAAGTTAAAACAATTTGTCAAGCTGCTTCTTAAATACAATATCTTAACATCGAACCGATATACATATTCATTTCGTGAACTGAAATGTGAAAGTACAAAGCAGCAAGTCATTTAAATGATAGAGTGTATCGACTAGCTGCAAATAAAATTCTATAGGATGGTTAACAGGCTAGGGCTGAGCAAGCAAATAATTATTGCAAAGTGCTCTATACAAAGAGATTACAATTGTTACATAATATTTCATATTCCAAGAGTGTGAATAAATGCATAAAATTCCAATTTATACATCAATCCAATAAAAACAAAATTGCAAATGTGGAAAATCCATTCTACTCAGCTGTATAATGTACATTTTTGCACCACCGAATGTTATAAAGTAATTTTAATGTGATTCCAGTGCACTATAATCATATCTGACTGGCAAGATTTCATATTATCCAGGACATGACAATTTCCTGGCATTCAAATGCCATAGCACTTTACAGAGTGAAAAAGTTCCCCATGAAAGTGGTACGTGAACAACCCAAAGATGAGACATCCTTTCGATTTTTTGTCTCATACCAATAAATGCATGCTAAAGGAGCAGTGTGGGAAAGAAGGATTCCATTTCATAGACACTGGTATTAGCATTAGAATAGGAAGGAACTGTATAATTGAGACAGCTCCACCTGAACCATTCTGGAACTAATGTCCCAGCAGAAAGGCTAAAAGGGTGGTCATAAGGACTTCAAACTAGTAAATGGAAGGGAAGGCTTAGAGGAAGACAATACAGTTTCAATATCAAAGTAACAGGACAAAGAATGAAGAAACAGTCAGAATCCTAATGGCAAAACTATAAGTGCGCTGATTAAATCAGAAGCGAGAAGTAAAACACCATCAGTGTTAAGGAGCAGGTTAGAGTGTATTGCCCAAATAAAAATTCCATATTCAAATGCACAGAGGGTATGGAACAAAATAAGTGAGCTGCAAACCCAAATTGGACTTTATGATAAGTACACATTACTGAACAATAGCTGCCAGATGGTCAGGGCTGGGAGTTAAAAATGCCAAAATTTTACAGAATGGATCGGGAAAAAGGCAGAGATGGCGGCATAACCTTGCTGATTAGAAACAAAATTACTTTGATGGTGGGGGGGGGGGGGGGGAATGTAATGAGGGGAAAGCATTCAGAGGAGATCAAATGGGTAGAATGAGTAAAAGTTGTAAAACTGTAATAGGTAGTATCTCTGGAGGTACTAGATTGTATAAATACGGAAATTAGGCAAATGTACTGCCAAGCCAGGGCAGCAATAATGGGGGTCTTAAACATAGATTGGGAGAGGCAGACAATCCTCTATATGAATAGTTGCGAATTTCTGGAGTGTGACCAGAATCATTTCAGACAGCAATATGTCCTGGATGCAACAACGGAACAAGCAATATTGGATTTAATAAGGAGTAATGAGTCAAATTTAATTAGTAACCCCGTTGCATATGAACATTTATCAAATAGTGATCATAATATAGCATTTGAAAGTAAAAAGCATGAATCAGTTGCAAGAATTTGGCTTTTGGAAAGGTCAACTTTAATGAGATAAGGCAGAGACTGTCCACAGTAAAGTAGGAAAGTTTGTTAATGGGTAAAAGCACTTATTAAGTTTTGAGAAGATTTGTAGTTCAGGTTGAGGTTCTGAATGTAGGTTTGCTCACTGAGCTGGACGGTTCATTTCCAGACATTTCGTCACCCTACTAGGTAACACCTTCAGTGGGTCTCCAGACGAAGCACTGCTGATAATTCCTGCTTTCTATTTATATGTTTGGGTTTCTTTGGGTTGGTGATGTAATTTCCTGTGGGGTCGTAATTTCCTGTTCTTTTTCTCAGGGGGTGGTAGATGGGGTCTAACTCAATGTGTTTGTGATATGTGATACATGAACATTAACTAGCCACAAAACGATATGACCCCCTCTCACTAGCATCCTTACATACAGATAAGGAAGGACACCACTTCAACTGGGACAACACACCCCAGAGGACAAGCCAAAAAGTGACACATACGAGAATTCCTAGAAGCATGGCATTCCACCGGAACTCTATCAATAAACACATGAACTTGGACCCATCTACCACCCCTTCAGAAAGATAAGAAATGGCATCACCACAGGAAATGACATCACCAACCCAAAGAAACCCAAACAAATAAACAGAAAGCAGGTCGTACCACCAGTGCTTTGCCTGGAGGCCCACTGAAGGTGTTACCTAGTAGGATGATGAAACATCTGGAAATGAACCTTCCAGCTCAGTGAGCAAACCTACATCCAGGGTAGTCGGATGTTAAAGAAACACTTAACACAATACAAGATCAGATTATACCCTAGAGGGAAAAGCTCCACTTCAGAGAAAAGCAACCAGGTACAACTAAAAGAAAAGGACATACAAAAATATAAAAAAAACTGCACAGATCCTGCTGAATGGGAAAGATACAAAAACCAGCAAAATAACCACAAAGTTGATAATAAGAGCTACTGTAAAAGATTATGAAGTAAACGTGCTAGGGATATCAAATTCAACAAGAAACAAATGTTGTAATTTTATGGAAATGGTAAAGCAGGTTGTCAGGAACAACGTTGGCACAGTGAAGACTGGAAGTGGGGATACTATCAATGACCAAGGAGAAATGACAGACATGCAGAGTGCTTTGACTTAGTATTTACAGTAGAAAAAGGAGGATAGCTTGTCAGAAGTCCCGAAGAAATTAACTGCCGCTCGGGGTCGGGGACTGAATAAAATTAACACAAGTAAAGCATTCGTATCGAGGGAATTAATGGAATTAAAAAGCGCAACAAAACCAGAGTACCTGGTAGTTTTCATCCAAGGCTGTTGGAAGTAGGGAAGTCTTAACTATAACCTCTCAGGATTCGGAGATGCTGGTGTTGGACTGGGGTGTACAAAGTTAAAAATCACACAACACCAGGTTATAGTCCAACAGGTTTAATTGGAAGCACGAGCTTTTGGCGCAATGTTCCTTCATCAGGTAGTTGTGGAGTATAAGATCATAACACACAGAATTTATCACCACAAAAGTTTAGCAAAAATCTTTTAGAGTTTCCTAAATACAGGAGTCGGTCCTCTCAATTGGAAAGTTGCACATCGCCCTCTTTTTAAGAAAGGCAAAGGAGGAAAACCAGAGAATAACAGACTAGTTAGCCTAACATCTGTGGTGGAGATATTGTTGGGAGTCTATCATCAAGCATGGGGTCACTGAACAATCAAAAATTAAATCAGTTAATCAGGGACAGTCAGCATGGATTTATGGCAGGTAGGTCATGCCTGACCAATCCCAATGAGGCTTTCAGGAAGTGACGGAGGTAGTGGACGGGGAAAGATGTGGATATTATTTGTATGGACGTTCAGAAAGCATTTGATAAAGTCCCACATAAGAGACTGCTAACCAAGGTAGAAGCCCACTGAATTGAAATCACTGATATAAATGGGTAAATAGTAAGTGGCAGGTGATAGAAAGTAGGGATGATGATTAGATACTAAATTGGCTGGATGTAACCAGTGGTTTCCCAAAAAGATCTGTGAGACTCTCAATTATTCGCATTAATTTATTAACAAGTTGGATAATGGCACAGAAAGTCTTACATATAAATTTATTGATGACACAAAGTTAGGCGGCACTGTGGACAGTGTAGGTGACAGCATAAATTATAAAGACATTGATGGACAAGGTGAATGGGCAAAACTGTGGCAGATGGAGTTCAATGTAAGCAAGTGTGTGGTTATCCATTCTGGGCCAAAAAAAGAATGGATCAGGGTACTTTCTAAAATGATACAAAGATAAACACAGTGTATGTCCAAAGATACTTGGGGGTTCAAGTACATAGGAGATAATGAGGACTGCACATTGATCTTAAACGTGCCATGGAAAAAGTCAGAAAATAAATCAAGAAAACAAATGGAATGCTGGCCTCTACTTCCAGAGGACAGAAGTGCAAGAATGTAGAAGTTATGCTGCAGTTACAGAAAACCCTGAAAGACCCCACTTGGAGTAATGTGAATCCTTGGGAAGGGTGTACTGGCCTTGAAGGGAGAACAAGAATGATACCTGGAATCAGGGATTAAGTTCTTAAGAAAAATTATACAAATAAGACCTGCTTTGTTGAGAAATAAGGTAAAGGGGTGATCTGAGGAAATTCCTCAAGATATTAACAGAAAATAAACCAAAAGAAACTATTTCCATGAGTGAGAGAATCTTGAAGTAGGGAGCATAGCCTAAAAATTAGGGCCTGTAGAAGCACTTCTACAACAAATGGTGGTAGATGTTTTTGACACTTGGAACTGTCTTCCATAAATGGCAGCAGATAGGAGATCAGCTGTTAATTTTAAAGTTGGTGACAGGTAGAGTTTTGGAAATCAATTATGAAGGGATATGGGCCAAATGCAGGTATATGCAGTTAGGTCACAGATCAGCCATAATCTCACTGAAAAGCAGAACAGGCTTGAGAGGTTAAAAGGAGAGTGTGGTGCTGGAAAAGCACAGCAGGTCAGGCAGCATCCAAGGAGCTGGAGAGCAGATGATTCGGGCAAAAGCCCTTCATCAGGAATGGGGCTGTGAGCCGAGGGGGTGGTAAGATAAATGAGGGGGGTGGAAGGTAGCTGAGATTGTGATAGGTAGATGGAGGTTGGGGTAATGGTGATAGGTAAGAGGGGAAGATGGAGCTGTGATAGGTGGGAAGAAAGATGGACAGGTCCATGGAGTTGGAGGGTCCAAAGGCAGAAGATGTGGTGTTCTGAATGCCTCATCTTCTGCCTCGGGACCCTTCAACCCCATGACATCAGTGTGGATTTCACCAGTTTCTTTGTGTCCCTTCCCCCCACATCCAACCATATCACCATTACCCTGTCTCCATCTACTTATCACAATCTCAGCTACCTTTCCCTCTAGCCCCACCTCCCCCTCCCATTTATCCCATCACCCCCACGGTTCTCAGCCTCATTCCTGAAAGGTTTTGCCCAAAATATCAATTCTCCTGCTCCTTGGATGCTGCTGACCTGCTACGCTTTTTCCCCGCACCACACTCCCAACTGTAATCTCCTGCATTTGCAGTCCTCACTTTAACCTTGAGGGTTTGAATGGTCTACTCGTATTTCATTGTTGAGACGGTGACATCGAGGCTAGAGTGGGAGTGACAAAAGAAACTTGTACTAGACTCAAGTATTTTGTGGATGCAATTTTTCCTCAACAAAATTCATATCCATCATGATTTTGTACTCATCTCAAATATGAAATATACATCCAAACATTTCACAGAAAATGCTTTCACTATCAGCTCACACAGCACATTTTAAATAAACATTAATCAACATGATTCAAATTTACAAAACAATGGATTTTGGATTGCAACCAAAAGAAAGGACAAAACAAAATGGTTCATCATGCCACCGAGTCTATGGACAATTGGAGATGGATAGCAAATGCTACCTTTGTCAGTGACTTCCGTGTGACACGAAAAGAAAAAAAATGTCCAGATATGGGAGTGGGGTGGAAAAACCCACTAAGATTCACTTGATTTACTGTAGAAAACATACAATTGCATGGAAACTACTTTGGATGCTTACCAGTAATGTCCCACTGCATTAAGTTTGAAGGTCACTAACAAATTGTGTAGGGAATTAAAACCCACGGTTCCAGAAGTCCGAGTTGCTGCTCTTTCACACTATAGTATTGCTGTTATAATGCTTTTGCTCGTTTTAGTCACACAACTACCATGTTTTATAATTTTTACTTGATTTTATCATATGTAATGAACAAATTTAAACTTTGCGCACAGACAAGAAGGGGAAAAAGATATTGCATGACCCGCCAGATTATTCTCCTTGAGCCACATCATAGATACATGAGCTGAATGTAAGTTGACACACAATATCTGAAGTCTGCGCTCTTAACACTCGACAGATGTGGTTTCATAGAGCGGCTGTGAAAGGGTCAGTAAAGTTTATGCGGTGTAACAAAAGTAGCATTTTTGGCTTCCTTCAGGCTACATTACCATGAGTCTATAAACATTCAAAGTTCTGGTTATCTTTTCACATCATAATAGCAACCAACTGGGAGAAAATGAGGTGAAGGTCAATTGATACAACAAAATGGGAGCTTTAAACCCAAACATATAGACATACATAGCATTTAATTTCAATGCCAATTGTAGGAATCAAAATTACTTCTAGTCTCAGCAGGAGTTTCTGGGAGTAATCCAGAAGACACAGCAAAAATTCATCCTGAGGAAGAAGTACGTTAAAAGGGAGGATGAGGCAATATGGTTGACCAGGGAAGTCAGGGGTGTCATAAAGTGAGGCAGTGTGGGAAGCCAGAGGATTGGGTAGGCCACAAAGACCAACAGAGGGCAAAGAAGAAAGAAATAAGGAGGGAGAAGATGAAACATGAGGGTAAGCTGGCCAAAAATATTTAAAATAAAGATTGCAAGAGCTTCCTTCAACAGATAAAAGGACAAAACAGAGACAAAGGTGGACACTAGGCTGTTGGAAAATGACGTTGGAGTAGTAGTAATGGGGAACAAAGAAATGGCTAAGGAACTGAGTAAGTATTTTGCATCTTCATGGTGAAAGATACAAATAATATCCCAAAACTTCAAGAGACTTGGGGGATAAAGACGAGTATGGTGGCCATCACCAAGGAGAGGATGCCAGAAAAACTGAAAGTTCTGAAAGTGGATAAATCAGAGTCATAGAGATGTACAGCATGGAAACAGACCCTTCGGTCCAACCAATCCATGCTGACCAGATATCCCAACCCAATCTAGTTCCACCTACCAGCACCTGGCCCATATCCCTCCGAATCCTTCCTATTCATATACCCAACCAAATGCCTCTTAAATGTTGCAATTGTACCAGCCTCCAACACTTCCTCTGGCAGCTCATTCCATGCACGTATCATCCTCTGTGTGAAAACTTTGCCCCTTAGGTCCCTTTTACATCTTTCCCCTCTCACCCTAAACCTATGCCCTCTAGTTCTGGACTCCCCCACCCCAGGGAAAAGACTTTGCCTATTTATCCTATCCATGACCCTCATAATTTTGTAAACCTCTATAAGGTCACCCCTCAGCCTCCGATACTCCAAGGAAAACAGCCTCAGCCTGTTCAGCTTCTCCTCATAGCTCAAAACCTCCACCCCTGGCAACATCCTTGCAAATCTTTTCTGAACCCTTTCAAGTTTCACAACATCTTTCCAATAGGTAGGAGACCAGAATTGCACACAATATTCCAACAGTGGTCTAACTAATGACCTGTACAACCTCAACATGACGTCCCAACTCCTGTATTCAATACTGTGCCCAAAAAAAAAAGCATACCAAACGCCTTCTTCACTATGCCACTTCTCAGCCCATTGGCCCATTGGCCCATCTGGTCCAGATCCTGTTGTAATCTGAGGTAACCTTCTTCGCTGTCCACTACACCTCCAATTTTGATGTCATCTGCAAACTTATTAACTGTACCTCTTATGCTTACATCCAAATCATTTACGTAAATAACAAAAAACAAAGGACCTAGCACCGATCTTTGTGGCACTCCACTGGTCACAGGCCTCCAGTCTGAAAGAAAACCCTCCACCACCACCCTCTGTCATCTACCTTTGAGCCATCAGCCTTTATTCCGTGAGATCTAACCTTGCTAACCAGTCTCCCATGGGGAACCTTGTCGAACGCCTTACTGAAGTCCATATAGATCACATCCACCACTCTACCCTCATCAATCCTCTTTGTCACTTCCTCAAAAAACTCAATCAAGGTTTGTTTTCAGACGTTTAGTCACCATACTAGGTAACATAATCAGTGAGCCTCCAGTGAAGCACTGGTGGTATGGCCTGCTTTTTATTTAAGTGTTTAGATTTCCTTGGGTTGGTGATGTCATTTCCTGTTTTTTTCTCAGGGGGTGATAAATAGGATCCAACTCCATGTGTTTGTTGATAAGAGTTCCAGTTGGAATGCCATGCATCTAGGAATTCTCATGTATCTCGCTGTTTGGCTTGTCCTTGGAAGGATGCGTTGTCCCAGTTGAATGGTGTCCTTCCTCATCTGTATGTAAAGATGCTAGTGAGAATGGGTCATGTCTTTTTGTGGATAGTTGATGTTCATGTATCCTGGTGGCTAGTTTTCAGCCTGTTTGTCCAATGAAGTGATTGTAACATTGGCTGTCTAGCAAAAGAGAGTGGAAATAAAAGGGTCCTTCTCAGGATGGAAGTTGGTGACTAGTGGTGTTCCACAAGGGTCACTGTTGGGACTACAACTTTTCACTTTGTACATTAATTATCTGGATGAAGAAACGGAGGGCAATCTGACTAGGATTTCAGACTATACAAAGATAGGTGGAGGGGCAGTTAGAATTGAGGAGGTGGGGAGGTTGCAGAAAGACTTAGGTTGGGAGAGTAGGCAAAGAAGTGGCAGACGAAATACAAATGTGGTAAAGTGTGAGGTCATGCACTGTGTAGGAAGAATAGAGGCACAGACTACTTTCTAAATGGAGAGAAAATTTACAAATCTGAAATGCGAAGGGTTGTGGGAGCCCTAGTCCAGATTTCTTTTGAGGTAAACTTGCAAGTTGTGTCAAGAGTTAGGAAGGCAAATACAATGTTGTCATTCATTTCGAGGGGACTAGAGTATGAAATCAGGGATATAGGTCTGAGGCTTTGTAAAGTTCTGGTCAGACCACATTTGGAGTACTGTGAGCAATTTTGGGCCCTATACCTCAGGAAGGACGTATTGGCCCTGAAGCAGGTCCAGAGGAGATTCATGAGAACAATGCCAGGAATAAAAGGCTTAATATAGGAGGGATGTTTGAGGACTCTGGGACTGTACTCGGAGTTTTGAAAGATAAAGGGGAACCTGATTGAAAAACTTACAGAATACTGAACAGCCTGGGCAGAGTGGATGTTGGGAAAATGTTTCCATTGGCAGGAAAGACAAGGACCCAAGGGCATAGCTTGAGGGTAAAGGGAAGACGCTTTATATCAGAGATAAGGAGAAACTTCTACAGCCAGAGTGGTGAATCTGTGGAATTCACTGCCACAAAAGGCTGTGGAGGTCAGGTCATTGAGTATATAGAGAGGGAGAAAGTGAGGATTGCAGATGCTGGAGATCATAGTTAAGAGTTTGGCGCATCGAACTCCACACCACTGAAACCAGGTGCCAACTCACAAAAACCTCCTCCTACTGCCCCCTTGACCATGACTCACCTCCCAACACCAAACCATCATCTCCCAGACCATCCACAACCTCATCACTTCTGGGGATCTCCCATTCACAGCCTCCAACCTCATTGTCAGAGAACCCTGCACCGCCCGATTCTACCTCCTACCGAAGATTCACAAACCTGACTTCCCAGTCAACCTATTGTCTCTGCCTGCTCCTGTCCCACTGAACTCATCTCGGCATACCTTAACACCATCTTGTCCCCCTTAGTCCAGAAACTTCCCACCTACAGTTGGGGCACCACCCATGCGCTTCAACTCCAAGATTTTCATTTCCCCTGCCCCCAACCCTCATTTTCACCATGGACATCCAGGTCCTGTACACATCCATCTGCCACGACACAGGTCTCCAAACCATCCATTTCTTCCTCTCATGCTATCTCAACCAGTACCCTTCCAATGACACCCTCATCTGCCTGGCTGAACTGGTCCTCACCCTCAACAACTTCTCCTTCCAATCCTCCTACTTCCTCCAAATCAAAAGGGTAGCCATGGGCACCCACATGAGACACAGCTATGCCTGCCTGTTTGTCAGATATATGAAACAATCCATCTTCCGCAGCAATACCGACACCACCCACTAACTGTTCCTCTGCTACATCAATGACTGTATCGGCACTACCTCATGGTTCCATGAGGAGGTTGAACAGTTCATCAACTTCACCAACACCTTTCACCACAACCTCAATTTCACTTGGACCATCTCAGATAGGCCTTCCCCTTCCTGGTCCTCTCCATCTCCAGTGACTGACATCAACTAAAAGCCCACCGACTCCTCCAGCTACCTGGACTACCCTCCTCCCACCCTACCTTCTTATCTGTTCCCAGGATGACCCATTCCACCTTAGAAAATCCCAGATGGCTTCCTTCTTCCAAGATCGCAATTTCCCGTCCCATGTAGCCAACGATGGCCTCAAGCACATCTCCTCCACTTCCCTTGAACCCCACCCCTCCCAATGCAGCAAGGCAGAACCCCCCCCCGATCCTCGCCTTCCACACACCAACCTCTGCATATAATCGCATCATCCTCCGCCACCTACAAACAGACTCCATCTCCAGCTACATTTTTCCCTCCCCACCCCGATCAGCATTCCAGAGAGAGACCATTCCCTCCATGACTCTCTTAACAGATCCACGCCCCCCCACCAACCCACACCCCATTCCTGGCACCTTCCCCTGCCACTGCAGGAAGTGCAAAACCACTCCCCTCACTTCCATCCAAGGCCCCAAAAGATCCTTCCACAGACAGAAATTTACCTGTATCTCCAATGTCATCTATTGTATTCGTTGCACCCAGTGTGGTCTCCTTTACATTGGGGAGACAGGACACCTACTTGTAGATCATTTCAGAGAATGTTTTTGGGACATCCGCACCCACCACACCCACGCTCCATGGCTGAACACTTCAACTCCCCCTCCCATTCTGTCAAGGACATGCAGGTCCTGGGCTGCCTCCACCGCCAAACCCTTACCACCCGCCGCCTGGAGGAAAAAACACTTCATTCTGCCTTGGGACCTTGCAACCACACAGGATCAATGTGGATTTCAACGGTTTCCTCATTTCCCCTCCCCCAAGCCTCCAATTCAGCACTGCCACCCTGACATGTCCATCACCTTTCCCATCTATTCACTCCACCTCCTCTCCGACCTATCACCTTCATCTTCCTATCGCATTCTCAACTACATTCCCCCAATCCCATCTCCCTCCAATTTATCTCTCAGCTCCACCCCCACCACCCAGCCCAAGCCTCATTCTTGATGAAGGGCTTATGCCCGAAACATCGATTCTCCTCGGATGCTGCCTGACCTGCTGTGCTTTTCCAGCATCACATTCAACTATATTTAAAAACAGTGAGACA
This sequence comes from Hemiscyllium ocellatum, assembly GCF_020745735.1. NCBI lineage: Eukaryota > Metazoa > Chordata > Chondrichthyes > Orectolobiformes > Hemiscylliidae > Hemiscyllium > Hemiscyllium ocellatum. The sequence continues at coordinate 8,087,385 of NC_083423.1, forward strand.
GATAAGCTATTGATTGCCAATGGAGTCAAAGGTTACAGGGAGAAAGTAGGAAAATGGGATTGAAAAAAAACCTTATCAGCTATGATTGAATAATGAAGCAAATTTGATGGGTTGAATGGTGCATTACAGTCTTAATGTTTCTTTTCCAGCAATAAACTGATCACATTCAAATGTTATGGCCTTTAACAATTAACAGTATAGTTGCCCATTTTATAGACCTCAACCTATGGATTTTTTTACCAATGTTCTCTCTGCCACAACCCAAACACGTGAAGTTCTTCGTCATTGTGTTATCTTTGAATTGGATCTCACCATTTCATTAAATAGATTTTAACACTATTTTTAACAAAACCAAACATTTCACAGTCAAGGTAGCTCTCCTTTAATGCGCATTGATTAAATGTGATTTTGCTGTAATGAGATTTGTGGATTGCATTTTTTTATATATAAAGCAAACTCCTGTGCGATTCTATTCCCAGCGCTAGATGAAAAGCAAAACCCAATCTCAGGATCCTCTGCCTGCAAAATGCGAATTCAGTGTGTTCAGCTAAAACACAAATGTAATCATCTCTGCAAGCTTTGAAACTGAGAATTATAGTCTACATTTAGAAGGAACTTTATTTCAACCCAGGGGCGCATCTCGAGGAGGACTGGACTTCCGTATTGGCATCATGTGGTCAGTTGGCTTGCGCGCCTTCTGGTGAAGTGATTCGTGAAAAGTACACAGTGATTTTAGTGCTAAAGTGATAAAGTTACTGTACTATTTCATTAAAATATACAATTTAAAGATTTACTTAGCCTATCAAAAGCTATAGCACAGTCTAACTACTATTTTTGTTTCAATTTTTACTAATATTTTTGGTGGTTCACCTCCAACCCTGTTTTTCCCAAAGGCCCCATAATTTATATTACTCAATTTTCTACAACTCCATGTTGCACAGGAACGCAAATACCACCTTATTGGAAAACTACCCATATACCACAACAATACAATAAGAATATCTATTCATTTCTACCTAGAAACATTTTATGAACGATTCAGAATTCAGTTCACAATTTTAACTACAAGTTACAGATTTTTAAAATCAACCATGCATTATTATAGTAATAATACAATTATTTCAGTGTATTATTTATAAAGATTCTGATTGTAATATTTATTGTTCTACGTAGATGTTCAGTATTAATACTGTGCAGCCGTGTTAAACTTAATGTTCTTTTATTTACTTTGCAAAATATGTGCAGTATTGGAAATGAATTGGAAAATTTGGCATTATAACTAAATATTAGTATGGTGGCTGCTAGTGTATTGAAACCAACCAGACCTCATGCCAATTAGATAGTGTTCTATTTTCATTGTCTTTGTTGAATTCAACAGCTGTGCTGCATCAGATCATCAATCCAATTGGATTTTAACTTGCTGTATTTTGATTTGTGCGCCTATAGAAACCCATAGTCAATAACTCCACCCATCTGAAGGATCTATTGCATATATTGTTTAGATCTACAATTACTGCACAGACCTAAAAATACAATGAAGAGATTACATGTGCATTAAGGTTTAGCACTATGATTTACTAGGTGTGCAGAGGACACAACTGCCAAAATTAGTCTGTCAGTTCACCAACGAAACTTGGGATCTCTTTAAGACATTGCCACATCAATTTTTGAAATAGCACATTTTAAAATATAATAAAGTTCCAAATCTATTGAACCATCTGTAAATTCCAATATTAAGAGTCCCTGCAAAACATTAAAAGCAAACTATGTTTTTCAAAGCAAGAGTGAAGTAAGTAGTCTTTACAGAATCATAGAATGTCTATTGTGTGGAAGCAGGCCACTTGCCAATATGTCCACACCAACCAAAGAGCATCCCACCCACACCCACCTCCTACCATGTCCCTATAACTCTGCAGTTTTCCCATGGCTAATTTACCTAGCCTGCACACTTCCGGACACTATGGGTGATTTAGAATGGCCAATCCACCTAACCTGCACATCTTTGGACTGTGGGAAAATAAATACACACCCGGAGGAAACCCATGCAGACACGGGGAGAATATGCAAACAGTCAGCTGAGGATGGAATCCATGGCACTGTGAAGCAGTACTGCTAAATACTGAACCATCATTATTAGCTTTATGTCACGTTAATAATTTCATTTTGTTATCATTAGGCTTAAGCATACAGTATCAAATACAAAATTCACCTAATATGATTAGCAAAACTTTACATACTGCATCTCCTCCCTAAAGATGTCTGTTGTAAACAATGTTGGTACTTACGAGTCATAAAATATTTGGAGTGGAGCATCATGGATTATGACAGCATATATTCAGCCAAAGAGCTTCAGTTAAGTGTCAGTACCATAATTTTCTAAAATTCCAGAATCCAAGGCCAATTTAATAAGATGTATATCATGGCTAGGCTTCACTACTTTAAGGTTTCAGATCAATATTTAACAGAACAAAGTAACTAAAGAGAAGAACAGTCAACTGAAAACATTTTGTCATAAAATAACTGCCTTAAGTAGGTTACCCACCCAAAAGTAGCAATATTCAAATAAGCAGTCATGTATGGTATTGGATCTCCAACTGTACATTTTAACTCACATCTAATTGGAGAAATCAATGCTGAATCAGATCAGAAGTCAGCTTTACGTATTACGTCATGGTTACGTTTCTCACAAAACATAGAAAATGTAGGCTGCACAAGCTCTTGGCAACCCTTTCCCCATACCTAACTGCTTGGCAATTGTGGGTAGTAACTAGACTAACTACATGACAAGGGCCAGTAATCAAGATTTTAGATCGTAAGATGCTGTGTTACATCCAAGTGAGGTGCAAAATCAATGTCCCTGTTTTAACCTCCTCAGTGCAAAAACTTTAGATAATGTTTAGCACATAGCCACATCACACTCCAATTAAAACATGACTTGTTATTTTAAAAGTAAGAAGCCAATTACAAGGTTTGCTTGAATGAAGAAAGAGGAATGATATTACTGACTAACCCTAAGAAAAGCAATAAAAGAATTCAGTAAACAATACAAAAGGTAAACATTTGAGAGCTAGGAAAGCCTCTAGCACAAAAAGATCAAGAATAAGCAGGTTCCAAAACATCCTTTGAAACCTTCAGATGGTAGGTTTGACCTGAGACCCATGGTTGTTTAACTAATGAATGTATCCTGATCTGTCAGGAAATTTGTAGATATCTTGGAGTTCATTGTGGAGGGAGGAACAATGGGAGAGAGAGTGCAACAGCACAAGCAAGATAGACAGCCTGATGGGTAGAGAGTAGGGTCAATGTCGCAAGTCTGGGGAGTCAGTGGACCCAAAGCATTAACTCTGCTTCCCCTTCCCACACCCCATCCCCACAACAGATTTACCAGATCTGCTGAGTTCCAGATTCCCAGCATCCACAATTCTTTGCTTTATCTCAAGACTAGAGAGTGGCTAATACCTGTGCCTTTATTTAGAAAAGCTGCAAACAGAAGTCTGGGAACTATAGAACAATTAGTCTGACTTCAATGGTGGGTAAGTTGTTGGGTGGAAATCTGAAAGACAGGATTTGCATACATTTGGAGAGGCAAGGACTGACTAGGGATAGTCAACATGCCAAATGCATGATAAATAATGTCTCAGAAACTTGACTGAATTTTTCAGAGGACGTGACCAAGGTGGTAAGTAACGACAGTGTGTTAGACGTTCTTGACATTGACTTTATCGAAGCCCTTGTCAAGGTTCCACATGGTAAACGGGTTATAATATTATATCACATGGGATCCAGAAAGAGCTTGCCAATTGGATACAAAATTGGCTTGATGATAGAAGACAAGGAGGTTGGTGGTGATGGGTTACTTCTCTGAGTGGAGGCCCATGACCAGCGTGGCAGTATGTCATTGGATTCAGTATTGGGCCCACTGTTCTTTGTAATTTTACAAATGATTTGGATGAGAATATAAGAAGCACAGTTAGTAAATTTGGAGATCACACCAAAATTGGTGGTTATAGTGGACGTGAGGTTTCAAAAGGGATCTTGATTAATTGGGCTCATGGGCCAAGGAGTGACAGATGGAGTTTAAATTTAGATAAATGCAAGGTAATGCATTTTTGTAAGAAACAAGGGTAGGACTTACAGTTAATGGTCAGGCCCTGGGAAACATTGCTGAACAGAGACACCTAGAGGTTCAGAACAAAGTTCCTTCAAAGTGGCGTCCCAGGTAAACAGGGTGATGAACACAGCTTTTGCCTTCTTGGGACAGTGCATGGAATATAGGAATTGGGATGTCATGTTGAGGCTGTATAGGACATTGGTGAGGCCACTTTTCAAGTACTACTTTTTGTTCTGGTTGCCCAGCTGTAGGAGGGATATTACTAAATTGGAAAGGGTGCGGAAGAGATTTACAAGATTGTTACCAGGATTGGAAGGTTCGAGTTATTAAGGGGAGGCTGGACAGTCTGGATCTTTTCTCCCTGGAGCGCAGATTTTAAAAAAAGGGAACTTGGTAATTGGGCGAATGGGCTGAGGAGTGACAAATGGAGTTTTATTTGGATAAATAACAGGTATTGCATTTTAGTAAAGCAAACAAGGGTAGGACTTATACAGTTAATGGTACAGTACAGTAAAAGCCCACCTGATGAAGGGCTTTTGCCCAAAATGTTGATTTTCCTGCTCCTTGGATGCTGCCTGACCTGCTGAACTTTTCCAACACCACATGCTTGACTTTATACAGTTAATGTTAGTGCACCAGGTAGCGTTGTCAGACAGAGAGACAAAGGGTTCAGGTATGTAGTCTTTTTTTAAAAAAAAGTTTGTCACAAGCAGACAGGGTGGTTAAGGCACATTTAGCATGCTTGCCTGCAGTGCTCAGTCCATTGAGTATAGGACTTGGGACATCATGTTGAGGTTATACAGGATGTTGGTAAGGCCACTTTTAGAGTACTGAGTATAGTTCTAGTTACCCTGCTATAGGAAAGATATTATTAAATTGGAGAAGGTTCAGAAAATATTTACCAGTATGTTGCCAGGACTAGAGGGTTTCAGTTATAAGGAGAGGCTGGATAGACTGGGACATTTTTACTAGAGTGTAGCAGATTGACAGGTGGCCTTACAGAAGTTTATAAAATCATGAGGGGCATGGATAAGGTGAATAGCAAGAATTTTTCCCAAGGGGAGGGGAATTAAAATTATGCCCACTAGTTTTGAAAGTGAGAGAAGAAAAATGTAAAGGTAAACTGAGGGGCAACTTTTTCAGAGGGTGGTTTCTACGTGGAAATGAACTGCTGGAGAAAATGGTAGATGTAGGTACAGTTATAATATTTAAAGGGTATTTGGACAGGTACATGAATAGGAAATGTTTATAACAGTACAGGCCAAATGCAGGCAATTGGGACAAGCTTAGCTTGGGCTGCATGGATGAGTTGGAGCAAAAGGGTCTGTTTCCATGCTGTATGACTCTATGATTAAATTGCTGCTGAAATAGTAGATTTCCAGCATCTGCAGTTTTCTGTTTTTATATAGCTGTGGAACAGTTTAAAATTAGAGGAGTCACCCTCATAAGGTACAAAATTCTCTCTCTGAGGACTGAGTGTCTTTTGAAGTCTTTCCCAAACAGTGACAGAGGAAGGATCATTGAATATTTTTAAAGGCAAGGGTTAGAATGGTTTCCTCAATAGGCAAATGTCTAAGGGCATTGGGATAGGCAGGAAAGTGAAGTTGAGACCACAAACAGACCAGCTATGAAAGTGCAGCACGCTCCAAGGGGGATGAGTGGCTATGACCTTCTCTTAATTTGTATGTTCATGTGTCAGTCTGATTCAGCGAGACAGAGTGGCTGAGGAACATGGCAGAATCAACAGCAAGGGTGCAGAATTTGTTGTAGGGATGAAAATAAAAGAGACTCTGGACTCAATGCCTCAATGCCAATCTGGGCACAAATTCCATTTGTTTTAAAGGACATTTCTTTTCGACTCAAGTTTTCTGTCAAACTCACTCGCATACAGAGTATAAACTCTTACATGAATGGCAAGCATTCTAGAGTGTAATTTCTTAAAACGTTTTGCACTAAATCAGCAATATACTTGTCATTAGTAATTTTATTAATAAAGTTCATAATTGGTATATCAGAAAAAATGTAACAAGTAATCTATACGAAACATTTACGAGGTACATTGGAAATAGTCAGTTTCTTAGGAAGCTGGAAAAGAAAGTTTTTAAGACCTATCAATATTCTAAAAAAACCACAAAGACAAGCAAGGAGCACAATTAGCAGCATATTGCAACTGTCATTATATCTGAGCAAGGAGGTGGGATAGGGCAATGAGGTCAACTATAATGGAAGCATAAGGGAGAATGAAGACAAGATACTGTACCATTGTGCTGTCCAAGATGATGTTATTCACACCAATGACAAAAGCAATGCTAATGAAACTAAATATCTCCAGCTTATACAGACTCAGCTTTCAGCCTATCTGAAAGCCTAAAATGATAACTAACCTCGTAGCCTTTGACAAAGCCTCAAAGCTCCCAATCATGTAAGGGGATCAACATGATCACTGAGCCAAGGTCTCACAGAAAGACCAAAATGGTATGCTTTGATTTGTAGTTAACTGCTGCAAGAATACAACCTGGTCTAGCTATATTTTCATAATGTTGATCATGAAGTTTTAAAGCACGATTCACCATAATGCCCAGACCCATAATTCACAATGGCATCAATTATTTTGCCGTACAGTCTATAGAGCTTACGGTGAAGTTGTAGGTTAAAAGTCTACAATACAATGCTGCACTTCAAATACATGTTCAATACCCAAAAACAAATTATCATCTTTTTAAAAAAAGATATTACTTTCTTGGAACAGGATCAATACAGTTTGAAAGACATTCATCATTTCAGTTCACCAAGCACATTGGTCTTAAGTGGACAGATTTCAGATAAGGATTAATGATACCATCTTAGTAACTGGTGAGCAAGCCCCATTACATAACACGAAAAAACTTGAGATGAGTCATTACATCTAAAAAGAAACAAAACAAAAATGAAATGATTCACTGGGATAAACAGGGATAGAAGTGCATTGATTTGTCACTCAATACAAAATCCTTAAAACAAAACTCATTTTTGCATGGACAACATCAACAACGGTAGAATTATTTCCATTGCACTTAATTACTAAATGATATGAATATAAAATGTGTAATTTTACTTCTCAGAATGCCTAAAACATTCTTTTCAAAGGTGTAAACCTTTCAAAATGATAGAGGTAACCTACGTCTATAGCAAGACCATCCTATGGGCAACTGCAGGTTAAATTCAAACCCACGTAATGTTAGCTAACATTTTCTTCCAAAAATGCTTTTCATTTGGCTCTGATAAAGCAGAAAGGTTCACACAATTAGCTATGCAAAAACATGACTGAGCTTTATGAAAATCATGTCTCCTTGAAAAGTGAGAAAGAACTTTCCATGAGAAATAACTACATTGCCTGGAAACAGGATATTAATTTTAAAAAAAGAAATTCCACAACTTTGTGTTAAATCCATTCCAACAGCTTTAGAAGAGTAACAAAAATATCAAACTATGTTTAAAATGGGCAAATGATAAGTGGTACACTACAAAATTGATGCTGATAGAATCTGAGATTCTAACAGTGAAAAATCACTCAAAAAGAATAACTACACCCTTCAAACTAAAAAGAAGCCCACAAACTCTTTCGATTTATACTCAAAATGGGTAGCAAGCAATTTTTCATTATAAAACAATTCCAGAAATAATGTAAGGAAGCAAAATTTCAAAACTGGACTTGGCCATTAAAAACGCTGAATAGGAAACTCAGGTTTTTTTAGCTCAGTCTGAGTTGCACTGAATATTTTTTGGAGGGTTTTATACCATAATGCCAAGCACATTTTCTCATCATACCTTATAAACTCACCTCATTAACTACTTACCTGACCCATCTGGCATTAGTCATATATTATTCCAGCCCTACCATACCACATGCCATTTCCAGAACAATTCACCACTCAGCAGATATTCACGAAAGCAGAAACATTCCTTGCAGCTGCGCTATCTTTAAAGCCACTATGCACCTGGATGAACATTGACATTCTGAAACTGCCCTCTTTATTGGCAGACAGAATTCAAAGATGATGGAGAAGGGGAAAATGACACTGATTTGGAGACACTGGTCAAAGGAATGGTGCAAATGAGAAAGCACTTCCCAGAGAACCAGCAGAGGAGATCACGTCACCAGACTCTGGCAGCCTGGTCAGAGATCAGAGTCAAAATGTGCCGAAAAACACAGCCAATCAGGCATCATCTGAGGAGCAGTAGAGTTGATGTTTTGAACATAAGCTTTTCATCAGGAATGTGATCTCTTTCTCCCTAGTCAGAAATCATTACCTGGGCCAATGCCAACTCCACAGTGCGGAAAGATGACAAGCAGTGACAGAAGGTCAAAGAACTTGGCCATTTGCTACAATAAATGCCACACAGTCTTTTCTCTCCCACCTCTCACTTCATCCATCTTGCCACTGTACCCATCCCACAACAACACTCATGTTCTACCATTCACATTACTGCTTGCAACATTTTCCCCTCACTTTCTCTCTCCCTTCATACCAACCACTCAGCACATCCTTGTTGCTGCCTACCTTGGAACTCGTTAACATGTGTCAAGCACCTGCACTAGCAGTAACCGTCAGGTCATCCACTTTCATTTCACTCAATTTCTCTCATCACAGAAGAAGAAAGCCAATAACAGTGCAGAAAGCCTGTATGGTTGGGCGGTTATGAAATATTAGGCTCCACACTCCATACGAGGAGCTCTTACAAGGAGATGACTGGGAAAACTCCTATGGGGATGCTCAAATATCCATATCCCACCAGCCAATTAAGAACCACTCTTCATTCCACTGTCACTCATATCAATCCCATTGCTGGTGTCATCCATTTCACTCCATTTCTAAACATTGGCAGTTACAACTTTTCCCTCTTTATTACTGGGATATCCAGGACCTCAGGAAAGAAATAGCCACCTCTGCCCAAAACCACCTACTCAACTCATGGTGAAACGCCAGCTCCTTTAGAAGTCAACTCTTTGACCAGTGAGGGTGAGTCCATCAAGGTGTAGAATCAACAAAGTTGCCTCCTACATCTCCCCACCACCTCAGAAACAGACATCTCTTTGGGAATATTAGACTGAAGAAATATGGCACCACAATCCGGTCAGCATCTTACTGCAACAGTTCCATAGCTGGCCAAAGAAGTAACACCCTAGGCCACTTACATCTGGAGGCTTGTTGGAGATCAGGATGGAAAGGATCTGGTTTTGTTCGCAATGAGGGATCTTGTCCATATGCACAGGGCGCATTGGAACATAGCTGTACATGCAGTGCGTTTGCTGCATAAGCTGTAAGGACATGGTGCAGCTGTGAAAGTGACATAGCACAATGCTGTACAGCAAGATGTACTCCCCTATGACTGAATACTGCTGACCAGAAAGGCAAGCTGTCTGGTTTTCTAGATGCAATAACTGGTATGGCAAGGCAAGGATAGTGCTAGCATGCAAGCAGGTGCTAAGTGAGGAAGTAAGCAGCCCTGGGATACAGCCTGATTCAAACCTTCAGCTGAGTCCTTCAATACAAAATGCCCATTGCCTCAGGTTCTCAATGTTTGCTGCCAGCATGCCCTGCAATACTAGTCTGTGTTTCTAGAGCTCCCTGCTAATGAATCTAAGAGGTGCCGTGATGGTCTTAAGGAGTTGGCAAATGCGGCTGCCACTGTCTGCGATGAGGGGTGTGACTGGTGCCTGTAGATTTTATCCTGAGATGGCGCTTGGTCCTAATGAACATGGAGGACCTTCGAAGCAAGCTATGAGTGGATTTTGACAGATATCTGCTCAGTTTTCCACACTGAATTTTGTTGGCATCTATCTTGTTTGACATGTTTGGTGGGACAGAAAGCTGAATATCAATTTGGCAAGTTTGGCAATTAACAAGGTGTTAAACAAACAATAATGCCTCTTTACTGGCAACTTACTGCTGCTTAACAAAAACACAAAGCGAGTTTTGTTTTGCTAAGCACAGAGATAGAGCAAGACCAGCAATGCAGACTTCTTGTCCCATCCTGCCACAAAATTTTGCTTCAGCCCACATCCCCCAGGACCCTATAAAGATTAGATTCATTGTGTACAAAATCATAAATAATACAAGGAGCTGTGAAACCATCCAAAATAATTGTCAGAACTGTCAAGTGAATATGTAATGGCCTTACAATACCAAGTGGGATCTCAGAACATATTCAGTAAATAACTCAATTCATCACATTTAAAACTCCTAAAGATCCATATTTTGTTCCATTAGCTTCAACATCTTCCATTTTGCCACTTAATCCCTCCTATATTCTGACATATCACAAACTTTCCTTTTTGTTTTCCTTCCTTTCTCTATACTAATATAAGATCTATTACATCACTAACTTCTTCCAGTTCTATTAAAAGGCCATCAACTGAAACTGTTAATTGAATAGACCTTTTCTTATTTGCAGAATATGGAGGAGTCCAAAGACCTGGATATGGAATCTCTACCCATTTACAATAGATCCCAATTTGGTGGCAAGGGAAAGGAGGGCAGATCATGAATCACAGACAGGAAACTCAAACTCAGGCAGGGCATTTTAAAATACTGAACTCAAAGAGATCTACTTTTTCGCTTTTCTAAAACTCTAAAGCCACAAATCCCGAATCTATGGAGTAGATGTAAACGCTTGTGACGGATGGATATGTTTAAGTGTAACGATCTAAAATTTTCAAATCTTCATCTCTTTAAAATATGGAATAAAAACAGCTGTAGCTGCCAGGTGTGATTAAGAGAAAAAGTATAGGTTGACTGGTGTAGGACAGAAAACAAATTTCTATGTGTTAGTGCACAGAAATTAGAAGGAGTAGGCCATTCAGTCCTTCGAGCCTATGCCCCCATTCAATTTGATCACGGCTGATCATCTATCTTAATGCCATATTCTCACTATCACCTTGTATGCCTTGATGTCTTTTAAATCAAAAAAAAAGTATGTATCTCTTTCTTGGATATATTCTGTGATTTGACCTCCACAGCCTTCAAATGGTACAGAATTCCACAGTTTCACTATCGTCCGAGTTAAGATAGGTTTTCATTATCTTGGTCCTAAATGACTGACACAATGTATCTGGAGACTAGAACCAGGGGACACCATCTCTCTAACCAAGGAAAATATCCAAATATCCTCCTCACGGCTAGTCTGTCCAGCCCTGTTAGCATTTTGTATGTTTCAATCAGATCACCTCTTATCTTTCTTAACTCTGACTCAAATCGGGCCTGCATTCACTGTTCTTTCCTTATAGGACTACTAACTGTGGTATCAGCCTTATGAACCGCTGCTGCACTTCCTCTCAGGCAAATATGTCATTTTAGGTAGGGAGACCAAGTCTACATACAATAGTCCTGGTGAGGTCCTATCAAGGCCCTGTACAACTCTACTAAGATACCGCTACTTCTGAACTCAATTCCTCTTGCAAAATTCCATTTACCTTGCAAAATAGTTGCTGAAACTGCCTCATCAACAAATGTAAAAGAACCAGATCTCTCTGTATATCCTCACTCCCCACTATAGCATCATTTAAATGAAACTCTGTATCTCACCAAAGCATATAACTTCATATTTAGTCATGTATTGCATCTGCTATGTATTTGTCCACTGACTCAATTTGCCTAAAATCAGCTTGAAGCTTCCTTGCATCATCCTCACAACACTGCTCAATTTTACGTCATTAATGAACGTGAAAATGTTGCATTTGATTCCCTCATCCAGGTAGTTTAATCGTGAATAGCTGGGGCCTAAGCATTGATCCTTGTGTGCCCTACTAGTCACTACCCACCACTTGGATAAATATACATTTATTCTCCATGCTGTTTCCTGTCTGTCAGTCAATAAGTTCTTGATCCATGCCAATATATTACCCTCTGGTCCATTTACTTTAACTCTGCCTATTAGCCTTTTATGAGGGACCTTCTTAAAGCTTTCTTAAAATCCAAATACGGCACATTCACTGGTCCTCTAAGTTACATCCTCAAGAAACTCCAGTAGAATTGTGAAACATGATTTACTTTTCCTAAACCCATTCTGGCTTTGTCCAATCCTATTAATACTTCTCAAATACACTGATATTACATCTGTTAAAATAGATTCTTGCTTTTTCTTCACTACTGAAGTGAGGCTAAATAGTTTTCAATTCTGATTTTTTTAATTCTCCACCTCCTTTTTAAAATAATGGGGGTACATTTGCCACTTTCCAAACTGTAGGAACTGCACCAGAGTCTGGAAGATGACCACCAATGCATCCAATACTTCCAGGGCCACATTTTGTTTTAGTACTCTGGGATGCAGATTACCAGTCCCTAAGGATTTGTCAGTCGTCAACTCAATTAATTTCCCCAGCAGCATTTTCTTCCTAATACTGATTCCTGCAATTTTGCCCTCGTACTAGAGTGTTAGTTCCTTAAAGTGTTTGAGGTTATTTGTGCCCCCTTTTCTAAAGTCAGAGCCAAACTATGTGTGCAATTATTCTGTCATTTCTTTATGATTTTCCCCAGCTTATGTAGACTCTTACGTTTGTCTTTTGTCATCTTTTTCTCTTCACATAATCTATGTAAGCTTTGATGGTCAGTTTCTGTGTTACCTGCAATTTTACACTCATTTTCTCCAACTTGATTAATTTTTTTGTTATCTTTTGCCAAATTCTAAAATGCTCCCAATCCTCAGGCTTACCATTTGTTCCTGGCAATTTTACATGTCTCCTCTTTGGATCAAATACTATTCTCAATTTCTTTTGTGAACCATGGTTTTGTCCTTTATTTTAGTGTCAGACAAGAAAGAATAATTCTGAAGATATTCTATTCTGAGTAAGGGTCGGTGGACATGAAACGTTAACTGTGCTTCTGTCACTTCTGGTATTTTACATGATATTGGTCAAAACTCACTTCCACAACCACATCACATTCCTCAGGGACTGCCTCAGACTAAGGCTCACCCCACATGGATTCCAACTGAAGTTTCATCCTTTGCGTTTTGAATCCACTCAAGATCACAAGTATCTCTGATGTACAATGCTCCTCAGACAGCAGTTCTTACTACATTCAGAGATCCACACTCAGTGCCATGCATCGTCATACGCACATTCTCAACCTCTGTCCATTAGCACTGCCTCATGCTCACTCGGAGCTGCCCTGTTGTCCCCAGTTCCACCCCAACTCATTCGATGTTCTAGCAAGAAACATTTTCTTTTCCTTTCAGGTATGAAGGATTGCAAGATGCAACACTTAGAGATACCCATGCCCCTCTGGAAAGTTCCTCCCCTCCCCTCTCACTCCATCCCCTCTAACCTTTTCCTGACAGTCTCTTTCCTAGTTCCCATTCTTGGTAACCCTACAGCTATGTCTCTGTAATTGCTAATATTATATAACTGTTTACATCTATTTACTTATACTGCTAATTCATCTACTTTATTGAAAATGCTCCATATGTAAAGACACAAAGTCTTTAAACTTGTCTTTTTAACCTTGTTAGTCATCAACGCTCTATTTTACATTCTGTCTCTTTTTTTTAGCCCCGGCTTTTTCTGAGTCACTTTTGCTTCTAACATTTCTCTTTTGTTTCTATTCTTCTTTCTCCTTTCTCTAATTGCCTGCTCAGATTTTCATTCCCCTGCTTGTCTAGTTTAGCTATCTCAATACATTTCTTTGTTGATATTTCCCAAGGGCTGTTATTATAACAGAGAACATTATGAATGCTTGACGGTGTTTCAAAAGCTTTAAATAGTAATTAATTATCGCAGTAGTGTTGCTAAGTTCACATATTGATTCTCAGTTTCAAGACTATGAGATTAACTGCTTTTGACATAGTTCAAGAATAGAGCTTTGTTTTAGTACAGCTTAAACACAACGGTCTTTAAAACACTGAGTTGATTTCATGATCGGCAGTGTTTTTTTTCAGTGTTAATTGTACATTAGTGAGAGCTCACTTTAATTTGTTAGTTGTTTTTTCCCATCCCAGTACAAATGCTAAAACCTATCAATCATGAATATGGAGTGACTGGCTATGGAGATTTCATAAGAGTTATCAGGTGTCATGCTAGTTGTTATAGACCAGGCAAGACCCCCTCAAAATACTTTAAAGGTAGCCTACACCCTAACTTTTTCTTATTTTAAAGATAGATGTGAAGTAGATATTCTAGGTGTGAGGCAGCTGGTCAAATCAGTCAGCTTTATTCAAAACATTCATTTAAACACTATATTTGAAACATGAACAAAAGGAAACAGAATTACGAATAACTTCATGATTGGAAAACTTAACTGATTCGATACAGTAACTTACCTAAGGAGCCAATTCCTGTAACATCACAAACACACTCCTTGGCAAAAGGGAAACCCAAACACAGGTTCTTACAGGCAGGAGAGATTTCAGAAAGAAAAGCCAATCAAGAAACATCTGCTGAAGCATGGAAATGTTTCTTGCTGCAGCAGCTTCTGCTACAGATAAACCAGCAGCTTCTCTCTTTTGCATCTAAACTGCATTACAAAAAATCTGAACTGGGAGAATTGGCTACTCCCCTGCCATTGTTAAAATAGACATTGCAGAACCTCCACCTTTATTAACTCTTGAAAAAAAAACCCAAGGACAACATAACTTTGTTAAAGTGACAGCATCATGGCATGGTAGAAAGTGAGTGGGAGTGGGCAAGAATTCGCATGGAGGTGGGTTGACACTAAAAGGCTACAAATCAGCCAAACAGCCTTTCATACAATTGGGCAGAAGTCCAAGAGAACCAAGGAAACTGTCAACACAGCTCAGCATCACACTCTCTCTAACACACACAACACTGAGTGTCCTTTGAATCAAAGAGAGTCTGCTAAAGGAAATTTCCCCACTCAAATGACTTGCCATAGCAGTGAATATTCAGTCCCATGATGTTTTTCTCCGCTTTACAAATACTGCCTAACTTGCTGAATATTTCCAAAATGTTCAGCTTTTATCACAAACCATGGTGGCATAGATTCATTGCTTATTTTCTGTCATGTGTCTCCTTCTTTAAAAAAAAAGGAGGGAAGATATTTATAAAGTGATAAAAATTCAAATCCATCTCGAATATGGCAATTCATAGACCACCTCTCCCACACATTCTGGAGAACATGGACATAAGTAAATTTCCTGACTGACCAGCAAGTGCTAATGGTCTCACTGTGCTTTTGGAATTTCTCTATGCAATGATCATCATACAGAACTTTTTTTTTAAAAAAAATTGTAAATACAACATTATTTCACTGCTCACGCAATTAAAGCAGTTTGATCAGCTCACCTGAAGGAAAGAGAGGGCATATCTAATACAATATGCATCAACAGCAGGGTTTCAGAAATTTATGTTAGCTAATCAACAAGAAAATATTGCTACCATAGTCTGCAATGCAGAGTCTTCAGAATTTGATTAGCAAGGCTCTCATCCCAGTATTAAAATCTTTATCACGTGAAACTGGTTATCCATCTTGTTTTGATTTTAATTACTATTCCAAGGGAAACTTGTCTTGTAAACATTATAGCCAGAAGCATAACACAGATGAAATTTATGACAATAATGTAATTCAGAGGGAGGAAAAATTTCAATGCATTAAAATTGTGTTAATACAGCATCTAGCAAGTTCACACATGCAATATTTTCCCTGAAATTTCTGTTCATCTCTGTTTAGCATAGTCAGGTGTTTCATTACTGCATTTAATATTCTTGAAAACTTAGACCAAAAGTACAATAGTACTAGTTGACACTTTTTTAAAATATGCCTTTCAGAAATGCACTTCATATTACAACAGTGGCAGAAGAAAAGCTGCATTACATTTTACTTAAACTGCTGACTCTAAAATACAATGAATTCAATTAATCATTGCATAAATACAGGCAAACCCAAAGCAAGCAAAAAAAAAGTAAAAAGAAAATGAAATTTTAGAATGTGGAATGCATTTTTTAAAATTTCCTCATATTACATCAGCTAATCTATAAAAATCAGCTAAAAGCTGCATGGCACTAGACCTGCTCTGTGGATTTCACTGCTGGTGGTCTGTTCTGGACTCTAAGTGACCCTTGACCATACTCAACCAACATTTGCCCAAACTCCCAATGCCCAAAACACCATACTGAAATCCAAAGTCTAGCACAGTCAGAGCTGCCAGATTTGACAGAATTTACTTGCATTGATAAATACAATCTATATTTGTGCTCATGATGGTGACACTATTTCACCACAAGCCCTCATAAGAACTCCTGGTGGTTAAGTGACTAGAGTTAGAAACTCACTCACTGCTCCAGGAGTGATGCTTCAACTATCTAGACACCCCTGCCTCACACAAATCCTGCAGGTCAACTTTGCAGCAAGGGACATCAGGTTCCTTCAATTGTCAGCATTGAATGCTAAACATCAACATCAAGATCAGTTTTTCTCAGAATTGTTATGCTGCAGAAGGAAGCCAATCACCCATCATGTCACTTGCTCCCTCAATGAGCATTATGGCTTCACTGCATTCTCATGTCTTTTCTCCACATAACCCTATTGTTAAAATATGAATAATTTTCTTCTCATGTTTTATTCACTGAACATCCAAGAACAGTCACTGTTTTGTGCCATTAATTGCAATGATTTCTTATAATGCATTAAAATTCTTCAACCCTACCTTCAGGAGGTCTCAGTGACTTTTTATTTTGTGAACACCATCCAACAGGGTGTAAATCAGCAGTCATGACATCACACCAAAAATCTGCCCTGCGATCATCTCCATATCCACTGTAGCGCAGGAGTAAAAGCTGACCACATGTGGTAATGATTGTTGCTACCCAATAGGTGTCAGGATTATTTTTATTAGCAACTTCCAACTTCATCCCTGGCTGGAAACTACTCTGGAGGCTGACCTCAACCTGCATTAAAACAAAATGCCAATCATTTAGTAAGTTAATCATAACTAGTTATGTTCAGATTCAGTTTATGGCAGGCAATGGCTAAACACAATCACCCATAAAAATACTGCATAATAATATGAATAGAAACAAATCTTTTCATCCAGAAGAACAATGCCAACATTTATTATCTATCCAAACCTTCTCTCACCCTTCATCATAAGCTTCTATCAATACATACTCCTTTCTCTGGCATGTACTGATCAAGCTTAACCAAAAAGAGGAAGATTTTTCTCTCAGGGTTGCGTGTCTTTGTAACTCCTTGCCACAGACAGCTGTGGGGACAGAATCTTAGGTTGAGGGGCCAGAGGAAAGAGGGGAGGATTCTTGATCAGTCAGGGAATCAAGGGTCGTAGGGAAACAGCAGGAAAGTGGATGTGAGAAGTGTCATATCAGGCATGATCTTATCGAATGGTAAAGCAAGCTCAAAGGGGCAGAATAGTTCCAATTTCTTACGGTCTTTATCCTAAATGCATCAATGCTACTCATCCAAACCAGTCCCTGTAGTACTTAGTTCCATATCCTTATCATCGCCTAAAGAAAGTTTCTTCTGAATTTCTTAAGGGTAATCACACTATCATACTTCAAGGCACTAATTCTTGGCTCACCCACAAGTCATCTTTTGTATGTTGATCTTATTAACTTTTTTGATTATCTTAAAGCACCTCTACCAGGTCACCCCAAATCTTCTCTTTTCTGGTTCAGCTCCAGTCTGTTCAATCTTTCCCAATATGTAACCTCACAGTTATGGAATCACTTGAATAACTTTGTTTTGCACCTTCTATAATATTTCTATGTTCTTTTTATAATACGGAAATGAAAAGTGTTCAAACCACTAAGGTCTGATCTAACCAAGACCTGTGTAAATTTAAACTGAAAAGGACTGCAGATGCTATAAATCAGAAACAAAAATAAAAATTGCTGGAAAAGCTCAGCAGGTCTGGCAGCATCTGTGGAAAGAATTCAGAGTTAAATGTTTCAAGTCAAGTGACGCTTCATCAGAACTCCTGCTTATCAAAGGCTTTTAGTAATCTGAACAAATTACATTTGTGTCTTCACACTTGTTTATCATTTGCACTGTAGGGAATGGAATGGAATGGAATAATTCAATAGGGTTTGTAAAGCATTTTGAGGCCAAACAAAGAGATCCAAAAACAAAGATTTTATATTGGAGTTTAACCTTAATTAAGATGGTGACTTAATAATTTTTTTATGTAGTTGTTGTGCAAGCCACATATGGCAACACCTTTTGATCTTACATCATATTACAATGTACTCATTAGGCTCTAGATAAGCCTGAGCAATCAATATGGGGCCACAGGCACCCAGAACATGGTCCATGAGACTTTCACAAAAAGATTATATATAAAGTATTAGCACTATTTCCACAACAAAAATCTACAGTTCCATAGAACGTGACACTGCATTTGAACACGAAACAGACAAACTTTTTAAATTTTCAAAGTACAATTAATCACAATTTTCAAATTAAATTAAAATTGAGCATGCACTACTCTGCTTTTAAATTTTTAATGGAATGGGAGCTTGATTAATAAGGCCAAGATTTTTGTCCATTGTTAATTTCCCGAGAGCAGGTTGTGGTAAACTGTCTTCTTAAATCACTGTAGTCCATGCAGTGCAGGTAAATCCTGCTGTTAGAAGCTGTTAGAAAGGGAGTTCAAGATTTTTGACCCAGCAACAGTGAAGAAATAGTAATACAGTTCAAGTCAGGCTGTTACAAAGCTTGGAGGGGAACTTTAAAGTGATATTGATGAAACCTTAGTGAGTGGATGTGTACCAGTTGGATGGAGTGAACATTTAAGGTAAAGGATGGGTTGCCAACAGACAGCTGCTTTGTCTAGGATGCTGGGACAGCTTGGAGTGTAACAAATAGCACTTCAATAGCTGCTGCCAGTTGGTATTATGCCTCCAGTGCTCAGACTAAGTAAAAATATTGACCAGTTTTAAATGCAAACTCAGAATTTGCTCATATACACATACAACGCTTGGTGCTGTTGTACTGGGCGACATTAGCCACTCACTCTGATCTAATTTTACAGCTCTTACATCTTAGAACTGCAGAGCTATTGCATTGGAAAGTTAAGATAGATAATGTAGCAAGTTATAGTTGTGACTTTCTGGCATTCTCTCGGTTAACTGAACTGCAGGCTGCTGCTGTTTCCACTTCAACACTGGAAGACCTCCTATTGGGCCTACAGCTTCGAGATCCTGCCTGTTCTGTTTGGACAATGAGTTTGGCCATTAATTATGACCCAATTTGATTGTAAAATTCAGTCCCTATTATCTACGACAATCAAATAATTTATTTTGGCTCTGTAGATACTATATACATCGAAAGTATCTGGAAATTTTCCAACATATCAGAAAAACACGCAAAGCATATTTGTTAAAAAGACCAAAAAGACAAACTCAATATATTGTTGGAGTGGATTTCATCTGCATGACATCCTGTTGTTTGGTTTAATTTTATTCTCCATTTTAACAGTCTTTAATAGACCCACAAAAAAACTATTTACACAAAAGTGAATATATTTAGTTTACTTTGCTATTGCTTAATTTTTGATTAGTAGGGTGTACATAGCACTTTAAGTGTCACTTACTAAAAATAGCTCAATTAATCTCTGATAATATACTTTAAGGCAGTGATTCATTTAATTAAATAGCTCTGGCGCAAACCCACAAGACTGAAGCTTCCACAATTATCCACAACCAAAAAGGCTACCTTGAACACTCTACCAATAATTTCATTTCAGCTGATAAATACATTTTAACAAATACATTAAATGGTGTGTAAAGTTTATAACTACAACCAACAAGTTCACAAGGGAAATGCCATGTCGGTGGGAGAGTAGTTGAATATACATTATACAATTTATGACTTTACATTATTACAAGTAGAATGTTGTTTTCAGCAGATTACTAGAAAATTAAATGCACACACTACATTAACCTTTAGACACAGAACCATAAATAATGTTGACTGTATTTTTAATTAAATCATAGCACAAAGGTACATCAATTTAGGTTTTTATTTAAAACATATTTGAGTAACTGCTGCTGTTCCACCATAAAAGATAAGCATACTGTATAGTATAGAACAATCTATCTTTAAAAGGTTATTAATTATAAACTACAGATTGGGGGCAACACTATATTGAGCATTAATTTCATTATATTTCGAGAACCGACATACATACATGTTTGAATGAGTTGTGGGGTGCAGGACTTGCACCAGTTTCTTCAAGATAATCATCCCAGTTGAAGTCAAGGTCCTCACCTCCAGAGCATGCATCTGTTTAAAACAAGATGAAGATGATGAGTAAGTTTACCTTATTTAAACTGAGGTACCACACACAGTTACCTTTCAACACATTTTTCTACCCTATGGGCCGTATTTGAAAAAGTCCACTTATCAAAAGCAAAATTCTCTAAAGATCATAATGTTAAGATATTGAGTATTAGAACTGTTGTGAAAAGGGGTTTGATGATTTTCATGAATTTCAAATCATTTGACTCTGCAACTGACTGGAACTCTGAGTCAAGTACTAAAATCAGCAATATTTGTACATATTGTTGACTATAAAACTGAGTTTGAGGTGATGCAGAAAAAACTTGCAACTAGACTGAAAGAAAGTGCAAGGAGAAAGAGTTATGAGCAAGGAGTGAACTTTATATAATTTACAGTTAGAAAACAAGGATCTCATTAAACACAGCTTATTTAAACACAGATATTATCTACCAAAAATGGTGAAAGAAGCAATCATTTAAAACATAATTATGTGTCACAATGGCATAGGTAATACACTAGTAGAATGACCTTTCCTTTAATCTCACTTTAATGGCCCGGATATTGCAATCAGCAGCAAAGCGTAATGCTCACAAAAGACCTTCAAGAACTCCACTCAAAGATCTCGTGATCGTGGTAGACAAGCTACCCCTCCCCTGAATGCAGTTGAAGTAAATGGCATGTCCTGTAATTGTAATGATGTTAACAAATCATACTGAAGTATTCACACACAGCAAACAGAAGTAAAAAAAAAACTGAAAACTTTTACTTTCAATGCAAAATTTCAGATAGCAAAATAAATGACAACTGGATTAAGAGAGAATGTGAATTAAAGATAAATGAACTTTTGAAAAATCAACTTTGTGCTTTTGTCAGAATGAAGAAACTTGGCATTTCTCAATGAATTAGTCTCATTAAAAAGTTACAAAGTGTAAACTTCTTAAAGCTTTTACAGTTATATCTCCATCATTTCAAAAGATTTCTTACTGATTGCAGTCAAAGTGCACCCCTAGAGAACAGTAGAACCACCTTCAGCAATGTCAGATTTCTGCACTCATCTGCACACAGACTCAGAGTCATTGAGATGTACAGCATGGAAACAGACCCTACGTGGTCCAACCTGTCCATGCCGACCAGATATCCCAACCCAATCTAGTCCCACCTGCCAGCACCCGGTCCATATCCCTCCAACCGCCTCTTAAATGTTGCAATTGGACCAGCCTCCACCACATCCTCTGGCAGCTCATTCCAGACACGTACCACCCTCTGCGTGAAAACGTTGCCCCTTAGGTCTCTTTTATATCTTTCCACTCTCACCCTAAACCTATGCCCTCTAGTTCTGGACTCCCCAAACCCAGGGAAAAGACTTTGCCTATTTATCCTATTCATGCCCCTCAATTTTGTAAACCTCTACAAGGTCACCCCTCAGCCTCCGACGCTCCACGGAAAACAGCCCTACCTGTTCAGCCGCTCCCTGTAGCTCAGATCCTCCAACCCTGGTAACATCCTTGTAAGTCTTTTCTGAACTCTTTCAAGTTTCACAACATCTTTCCAATAGGAAGGAGACCAGAATTGCACACAATATTCCAACAGTGGCCTAATCAACGTCCTATACAGCCTCAACATGACCTCCCAACTCCTGTACTCAATACTCTGACCAATAAAAGGAAAGCATACCACACGCCACCTTCACTATCCTATCTACCTGCGACTCCACTTTCAAGGAGCTATGAACCTGCACTCCCAGGTGTCTTTGTTCAGCAACACTCCCTAGGACCTTACCATTAACTGTATAAGTCCTGCTTTCCCAAAATGCAGCACCTCATATTTATCTGAATTAAACTCCATCTGCCACTTCTCAACCCATTGGCCCATCTGGTCCAGATCCTGTTGTAATCTGAGGTACCCCTCTTCGCTGTCCACTACACCTCCAATTTTGGGGTCATCTGCAAACTTACTAACTGTACCTCTTATGCTCGCATCTAAATCATTTATGTAAATGACAAAACGTGGAGGGCCCAGCGCTGATCCTTGTGGCACTCCACTGGTCACAGGCCTCCAGTCTGAAAAACAACCCTCCACCACCACCCTCTGTCTTCTACCTTTGAGCCAGTTCTGTATCCAAATGGCTAGTTCTCCCTGTATTCCATGAGATCTAACCTTGCTAATCAGTCTCCCATGGAGAACCTTGTTGAACGCCTTACTGAAGTCCATGTAGATCACATCTATTGCTCTGCCCTCACCAATCTTCTTTGTTACTTCTTCAAAGAACTCAATCAAGTTTGTGAAACATGATTTCCCACGCACAAAGCCATGTTGACTATCCCGAATCAGTTGTTGCCTTTCCAAATACATGTACATCCTGTCCCTCAGGATTCCCTCGAACAACTTGCCCATCACTGAGGTCAGGTTCACCGGTCTATAGTTCCCTGGTTTGTCTTTACTGCCCTTCTTAAACAGTGGCATTACGTTTGCCAACCTCCAGTCTTCCGGCACCTCACTTGTGACTATCGACGATACAAATATCTCAGCAAGAAGCCAAGCAATCACTTCTCTAGCTTTCCACAGAGTTCTAGGGTACACCTGATCAGGTCCTGGGGATTTATCCATCTTTAACCATTTGAAGACATCCAGCACTCCCTCCTCTGTAATCTGGACATTTTGCAAGATGTCACCATCTATTTCCCTACAGTCTATATCTTCCATATCCTTTTCCACAGTAAATACTGATGCAAAATATTCTTTTAGTATCTCCCCCATTTTCTGTGACTCCACACAAAGGCCGCCTTGCTGATCTTTGAGAGGCCCTATTCACTCCCTAGTTACCCTTTTGTGCTTAATATATTTGTAAAAACCCTTTGGATTCTCCTTAATTTTATTTGCCAAAGTTATCTCATGTCCCCGTTTTGCCCTCCTGATTTCCCTCTTAAGCATACTCCTACATGCAGACTTCTAACAATACTGTGAATTCCAGTAATGTAATGACAGCAAACACTAGCAGTTTTGCTACTACTACTACAGCAAAGTCATGACCATTATGTTCTCCTTCTACAACAATATATATTCATATAACACTTAAGTGTAAGAAAGCATCCACCCATGGCAAGTTACACATTCTTTCCCTGCTTATTAAACCAAAGCATCACAATTATCCAAAATTATATTACTCCTAATTATTTTCAGTAACATGATCCTATGTTTCTTTTTGCAGAGAGTAAACTATTCACATGGTCCTTTAGAAACAAAATATCACATTTTAAATGCATTGATACCAATTTTTCTTCTAATTGTACTTTGGGAAATTATCATTCCGGGTTGTATTTTGTTGTTGCTCAAAAGTAAGGCTAATTATGCTTAACATGTCCATGTTAAGGTAATTTCAGGTGTGGTGGAGATACGCTGTCAAATTCTATCTGAAAATTACTGTCAAGTGCACCACTCCAGCTTAACATTGTGCAAATGCCTCAGTGCCTGCCTCATTGATTTGCATTGGATGGTATGAAGTTGCTCTGTTTGTACCAGATGTATGAACTAATCTCATCGCATTTGTTGTGATGAATTTAACATTGTAAGTTTTGTTTTAAAGATGTTATCATTAGTTATAAGTAACAAATTTCTGGGTTAATTCTTTAAGGCATTAAAAAGTTTATAAAAATAAAAAATTTTGTTTTATGAACAAAAGCTAAACATTTTACTTTCCCTATTGTTTTTCCATTTTCTTTCCCTTTCTATTTCTTTTTTCCCTACCTAATTTGCTATTGAAACTCTGACCTTTATTTCCTACTTAATCCCCTCATTGTTTATTTCTCCCCACATTCAGCCTGCTAACTGGGGAATCACAGCCAAGTAGTGAGCAAGTAAGTCTAACTCACATTGCCTTAATACAGCAAAATCTGATCTATTGTAGTTCAGCATTTTAGAACAATATTCACCACAAAATATGTATGGACTTCCAAAAATCACAGAATGAAAGTCAATCAAATAAAACTATTCTTAAATAGAAAATTGCTGGAGAGTTTGAAGGGTCACAGGGCCCGAAATGTTAACTTTGCTTTCTCTCCACTGTTGCTACCAGACCATCTGAGCGTATCCAGCAGTTTCTAGTTTCTCCACCACCACCCACCATCCCTCACCCCCACTTCCAGCATCTGAAGTTCTTTATTTTATTTAACTAACGATGTGGAGATGTCGGTATTGGACTGGGGTGAACAAAAGGGGTGCTACCCCTTCATAAGGTAATGAAACAGCAGTGCTCTGAAAGCTTGAAATTTCAAATAAACCTGTTAGACTACAAACTGGGAGTCGAGGGAGTTCTGATTTTTTTATTTAAAATAAAAAACTGTTCTTTCAGTATATCCTTTTAACCTATTCAGAATGTACCAATAGAATAGAAACAATGAACATGAAGGATATTGCAGTTTGTGACCTGGCCATGCACATTCAGGTGCAAATAGGCCACAAGCAAATTTAATGCTACTTCCTTATTTGCATTACTCTTCATGTAGGTCCAGTGGGTTACACTGGATTATATTGTTTCAAAATGTACAATAAACCAACAACCACTGTCCCCAACCCCCATCAAGGCCTCACAGCACAGCAGAATACCATAGTAGCCACAGCAATGGTTGCACTCTCCACAAAAACAACATGGCAGACGTAGCCTCTATCAAGTTTTACGTTCTTGAAAGAAGTATTCATTATGATATGCCCTCCCTCTCTCCCCTAATGCACAAAGGTAACTCCACCTCAAATTACAGGGCTGCCAACGTATCATTTATTTCTGCTGGCCCTCCAGCCTTAGAGTAAGAGGCACTGCCTTATTCATGTAGATAAGAAAGGGCAAGAATATTTCACAAGCAAGAGAGGCTGGTAATGCCTTCTACTTTGGTTTATTGTCCTTTTTTAAAAAGTGCTGCTGAGAAGTTTGTTTTAGAAAAATTAAAAAAAGGTGCCATAAAAAAATTTTTCAGCTATCCACCTTGAAGAAATTCCACTCTTCTCTCCAACAGGATTTCTATTTTAATCTTGCACAGTCACTGCTTTCTATCTCCCTCCTTACATTTGAGAATAGGTTTGCTTACTTAAAATAAAATCACTTTCATAACCATATTTCCTTCCCTTCCACAGGTGATTGTCATTGGCTTTGCCTTAAATTGATGAAGATCCATCCCTTAGTTTGCGAACCCAATCAGGATTAGAGGTATTTCTGAGACGTATAACTCTCATCAGACAGCTGCGCCTGTCACAACCTGAGATCCACACTCAGTGCCATATGACATCACATGCACAAGGTCAAGCTTTCTATCCTTCAGCTCTGCCTCACACGATCTCGAAGCTGCCCAGTCCCAAGTTCTATTTTATTCATCGTCTCGGAGTCATAATTATACAGTAGTGCAGCACAGAAATAGACCCTTCAGTCCAACTCGTCCACGCTGACCATATTTCCTAAATAAATCTAGTCTCATTTGCCAACATTTGGTCCATATCTCTCTAACCCATCCTATTCATATACACATCCAGATGCCTTTTAAATGTTGTAACTGTACTAGCCTTCATCACTTCCTCTAGCAGCTCGTTCCATACATGCATCATCCTCTGTTTAAAAAAAAGGTTCCTTTTAAATCTTTCCCCTCTCATCTTCAACCAATGCCCTTCAATTCTGAACTCCCCCACCCAGAGGAAAAGACCTTGGCTACTCATGCGTCTCATGATTTTATAAACTTCCATAAAAGGTCACCCCTCAGACTCCGATGCTCCAAGAAAAATAGCCCCAGCCTTTTCAGCCTGTCCAATAGCTCAAAACTCCAACTCTGGCAACATCTTTATAAATCTTTTCTGAACCCTTTCAAGTTTTACAATATCTTTCCTAAAGCAGGGAGACCAGAATTGCACAAAGTATTCCAAAAGTGGCCCAACCAATGTCCTGTACAGTTGCAAAATGAACTTCCAACTCCTATACTCAATGCACTAACCAATAAAGGCAAGCATACTAAATGCCATCTTCACTATACTGCAACTTTACTTTCAAGGAACTATGAGCCTTCACTCCAAGATCGTTTTGTTCAACACTTCCCAGGACCTTACCATTAAGGTACACAAGTTCTGCCCTGGTTTGCTATTCGTAAATGCAGCACCTCATGTTAAGGACAAAGTCAGACACCCACAAAACATTTAAAGAAAGTAGCCCAGACTCTAACTTTGCTAGTTGTTTTAAGCAGGTGTGACGTGGACATTACAGGAGTGATATAGTTTTAAACAAAACAGGATTTATTTGCAAGATTATCGAATGAAATACAAACAGAACAGAACAGAACACAACACAAAATATCTTAACCTGTCCAAAAACCAAACACATTACCATAACCTAATGATGCTGTTCCAAATACTTGTAACAATCCCCATAAACACCTCTTTGCAAAAACAAAGGAAAAAAATCCAACAAAGGTTCTTACAGGAGATATGTCAAAGAGGATCAGTATGGGCCTGCTTCTTTGGGTCCAGCAGCTTCACAACTGACTGCCTGCTAAAACCAAACCAAACCAGAGAAAAGCTGAGCTGGGAGAACTGGCCACTCCCCTTTCATTGTACAAAAAGTGTTTTTTTTAATGAAAAGCCTTTTGCCTGAAACAGTATCTGTTAACTATAATCAAACTAGCCCTAAAACCATTGAAACCTACACATCCTGGAGTCTCTGAGTTTACAAACCCTCGTGAAAAAAAACCAAGGACAACAAAACTTGTTAAAGGAGCAGAATCGTCACACTCACACTTACCTTAATTAAACTCCACCTACCACTCATTGGCCTATTCGCCTATCTGATCAAGATCCCATTGTACTCAAAGTTAACCTTCTTCACTTTCCACTACAGCTTCAATTTTTGTGTCATCTGCAAATTTACTAACCGTACCTTCTGTGCTCACATCCAAATCATTTATATAAATGACAAAAAGCACTGGACCCAGTACCACCTTTTTGCATTTTAAGACATCCAGCACCTCCTCCTCTGTAATGTGGACATTTTCAAGATTTGGCACTCTGCTGGTCACAGGCCTCCAGACTGAAAAGCAACCCACGCTCTGTCTTCGACTTTTGAGCTAGCTGTGTCCAAATGGCTAGTTCTCCTTGTATTCCATGCGAGCTAACCTTGTTAAGAAGTCTCCCATGAAGAACCTTGTTGCATGTCTTACTGAAGTCCATATAAATCAAATCCACCACTCTGCCTTCGTCAATCCTCTTCATTATTTCTTCAAAAAATTCAATCAATCAACTTCCTAAGACACGATTTCTCAAACACAAAGCTATGATGACTATCCCTAATCAGTCCTTACCTTTCCAAATACATGTGAATCCTGTCTCTCAGGATCCTCTCCAACAAGGGGCAGCACGGTAGCTCAGTGGTTAGCATTGCTGCCTTACAGCGCTAGGGACACGGGTTCAATTCCCACCTCAGGAAACTGCCTGTGTGGAGTTTGCACATTCTCCCATTGTCTGCATTGGTTTCTGCCGGGTGCTCCGATTTCCTCCCACAGTCCAAAGATGTGCAGGTTAGGTGAATTGGCCATGCTAAGTTGCTCATAGTGTTAGGTGCACTAGTCAGGGTAAACGTAGGGGAATGGGTCTGGGTGGGATGCTCTTCAGAGGTGCAGTGTGAACTTGCTGGGCTGAAGGGCCTGTTTCCATATTGTGAGGAATTCTAATATAATCTAATCTAAACTTGCCCATCACTGATGTCAGACTCACTAGTGGATACATTCCTGGCTTTTCCTTACCACCATTCTTAAATGGTGGCACATATTAGCGAGTCTCCAGTGTTCTGGCACCTTGCCTGTGACTGTTAATGATATGAGTATTTAGCCCTACTGCCACACCAGGCCTCGGCTTGCAAATTGCCCCATGCTCACTCTACCGCGATCTGGGACTCAGCCCACTCAGGCTCCAGCCGTGAGGCATTTCCCTTCATCTCACCTCCATTTTCCAAGTAGAGTAGGGTAGTTTAAGAAGTTAAAAGGGGGTCAGGGACAGGGAAGAAAAAATTGCAAAAAGAGGGAAGAAAGATGAAAGAAAAAAGGAAAAAGGAACTGACGAACAGAAGAGTTCCAGCTGAAGTATATTACTCTGCCACCATCTTGATCAGGTCCCAGGACTTATCCACCTTTTTGCATTTTAAGACATCCAGCACCTCCTCCTCTGTAATGTGGACATTTTCAAGAGATTTGGCTCTCTCTTTCCCCAAGTTCTCTATCTTCCATATCCCTCTTCACAATAAACACTGATGCAAAAAAAAACTCAGCAACTATTTCCCCCGTCTCTTGCAGCCTTGCTGATCTTCAGAGGGAGCTATTCTCTTCCTTGTTACTCTTTTGTCCTTAATATGTTTGTAGAATCTCTTGTGAGATAAACAAGAAATCTTTTCTCTTCCATTCAGGTGATAAGGAACGCAAGCTCTAAACACTCAAGTGTACAGATGCCCCTCTAGATCATTCTTCCTTTCCACTTCTCTCTAACTCGATCCCTTCATTACTCCCACTGTTTGCCCTGTATTCACCAGTTCTGAAGAAGACTCAGAATATTAACTTTTTCTCTCTCTGCAGATGTTGTCAGACCTATTGGGTTTCTCCAGCATTGCCTTTGTACCATATAAATTCGAATTTCAAAGTTAAATGGGTTCAAATTTGTTTACTAAAATATTATTGCTGATATTAATTTAATATTGCTCTAAAACTTTTGTCATGTAAATAGCTATTTTTGAATTCAGGAATTTATTTTCTTCTCCTGTTGCTTTGAATAGAGCAAGATTTACATTCATCACTTTATAACAATTTAGTGTCATTTTACTCTTTATGCAAAGGTTGAGTACCTCCAAACATATATTTATTCAAAAAAGCCACACTGAGGGGCCTTGGTTCCCTCCCACCCCCAAAAGTTAGATTTTTCTGTTACAAAATTTGTTGGTTGTAGCAAAAAAAAATTCAATAATGTACTAGCACTGACAAGAGTTGATTATAGACTTATTACAAATTATCACTAGTTTATCTGTTAAAAAGTAACTAATAACGTAGCTGTTTAATTTTATTTTCAATTAGTGTACACATAGCCTCAGATTTTATAAATATTATATTACAATTAGAAACAGAAGCTATCTTGTACCTTTGGAACTAATTTTAGCTCCAGCTAAAATTAAGTGAACATCATATCCTGCTTGCTCGAAACGTCGAATTCTCTATTCCTGAGATGCTGCCTGGCCTGCTGTGCTTTGACCAGCAACACATTTGCAGCTGATCCTGGGAGGCGGCAGGTAGAAATATTAAATTGTTATTTGAGAAGGTAAGGAGGAAAGATACCATCCAAAGTTGATGGACTGCTAGTTAAACTGAGACTGGAATCCAATGATATTCACATCTGTATGAATCACAGAATACTGCTTTGGAGATCACGCAAACTGAATAAACCCACGCTCTACATAAAATCAGAACTATAAACCAACTGAATGCCAAATGTTTTTTGTAGCACAAGTTTAAAATGATAGTGAACAATGGCACTGACTTGAAGATCAACTGCCTCTACCTTTGTGTCTTTATCAGCAAATTGACACTGCATTGAACATTTTCCATATAAGCAGGTTGAACAATTCAAACTGACAGGACAAAAACAAGGTTAAAAGCAAATGTCAACAGCTCAATTTCAATTTCTCCCCTTGTAAATAATATTTGCTAGTTAAGAAAGCAACACATCAGACACTAAACTTTAAAAAATATTTTGAAGTTCTGGTTATTTTCGTAAAAAGAAATTTACACCATTTCATATGCCCAATTTTTAAAATTTATTCAATCACGTGACAAGGGCATTGCTGGCTAGGCAACATTTACTGTCCATCTCCAGTTGCCCACAGGATTGTTAAGAGTCAACCATATTTAGAGAGAGTCTGGAGTCCACATGTAGGCCAGACCAGGTACGAATAGCAGTTTGCATCCCAAAAGAACATTAGTGAACCAGATGGATTTTTCCTACAGTTGACAATGTATTCATGATCATCATTTTTAAATAGAATTCAAATTCCACCATCTGCTGTGGCAGGATTCAAACCAAAGTCACCAGGTCATTACCTGGGTTTCTGGATTAGCAGTCCAGCAATAAGACCACAAGCCCACCTCCCCACCAAATACTAGTTGAACTAAAGTGTTTTCATACTGCAATATAGATAAACGAAGCAAAAAGATTTCCATTAAAAAGTTACAGCATAGTGACAATAACCCATTGTGCTACAACATAAATAAACCAACATAATTCATTAACCTGGATGTGTTTCTTTACGTCATAAGTGTTCAACCAACATCCAAGGTGGACATCATAGAATGGATCAGGTTAACAGCCCCGATCAGGGAGCCCTGGCTGACAGATATAAACAGAGGTGTCAGAGCCTCTGCTCACTCAGAGAGCTGGACCAATGTCAAGTACTTCAGTGGAGTTATTTTAACCAAGAAATACTGGCTAAAAGCTTACTATTCTGACAGAAATCAAATAAATTTGGATATCAGCTGAGAATCACATTTCTGATCCTTTCTTGGTAAGTACATGCAAAACAAAAATGCTGCCTCCTATTCTTGGTCAGGACTACGTTGAGGAAAAGAGCACTACTGAAATGTTTAAAAGTTCTCATAATTCAGTCCTTGTTTGGAAAAATAAAAGAATGCAATCAATAGAATTATGCAACATACACAGGATAATGAATTGCAAGTCTGTATTACCTGATCATTTTTTGTACTGAAGTCATTGGATACATACTCGTGTACTTTCAAATGTGTGCAAATAAGGCACTAAGCTAGACTCTACTACTCTTCCCAACTTTAAGGATGACCTTTTTGCTGCTTTTAAAAGAGACTATTATTTCTTTTCTCTCTCTAAAATGTCATTTCTTTTCTATAGCGCGTGAATATATGTACAGGTTCACTTTCAGTCCTTCTGAACTATTTTTCTTATCAGGTCAATGACCCACAAAGAATGTTAATATAATGTATATGCAATCACATGCATTTTGTATCAATCTCCCCACCCTCACATACAGTAAAATAAAGACTTGTGACATGCTATGACAATAACACTGCACTGATAAGCTCTGATTTTGTCCTCTTGTGTCATGGCATACTTCAGCTTTGTCTGCTAAATATCATTGCACTTTCCAAAACCCAATTAACATGCTGTTGGAACAGAAAGTGATTTAGAAAGTGCTTTATGAGGTAACACCCATGAAATCATAGAGCAATACAAATAGAGACAGGCAGCATTTGCAGAGAAAACATTTCTTTACAATCAGAGGTTTTTGAAAGCTTGACCATTTTCCACCACATCCTCAAACAAACTGTATTATTCTTCAAATGTAAACCATCAGAAGAAAACAAAACTGCCTTTACTTATATGTTTCCACCTAACTCTAAAACCTTTCAAATGGTAATCACATTTAAATCTTTCTTGTTCAAGTGTTTTGTTGGCTTTTTAATTAACATACAAACACCAAACTTGTACCTGAGTCATATTGCTCTCCATTTACATTGGTTGGACTTTGAGTCTTCTCTAAAAACAAAGTTGTTGATTCTTGCATACTTAAAAATGAGGCTTTTCTCCTTTCTGGCTCCAATGCCAAAAAAGTCTGTTGGAAGTATTCAAACCATTTCCTCTGGTTTAGTTCATACCACTCAAATTGTTTCTGCAAATGAAAAGGCAAAGTAGTATGAACACTGTTTTAAAAAAAAATCATGTTCATATACACCAAATAGCAGCTGATGGCAAAATACCCACAAATGTAATCTCTCCACTTTAAACATGCATTGTTTCTGATTAACCAATTTTATTGCATCTGTCTGCAGGTGTAATACCAATATCTGTCAGGCTTAATTAAAACTTGAAATCATTCAAATCAAAATTCTATCAGGAATATAGCACAAAGCTGACTGCGAATTAGCTAGGACAAATTTCAAAGTGACGCATTTACACATGTTGCAAGTGACTGTGACTTGTCCATTCCATCTTCTCTGCTTGGAAAGACGGAAATTCTGAACTTCTTCTAATTTATTTCCAAGGTTTGTACCTAGATACTGTACCCAAGATGGCATGAAGGTCTGTAATGCCGGCCATTTATAACTTATGCCTAAGATTTGCACCTAGGTACATTTGTACCTACAATGATGCCAAAAGCAGCAACTTTGCAAACTTTTCACTATAATTATGTGAGCACATGACAATAAGCCTAATTCTATTCAATAAAATTCTGTTGATTTTTCCCTTCAAAGTGAACTACTGTTTTGAGAAAACTTTGAAAGTTTGGGTTTTCCTGGTGGTTCCCCAGTAGTACCCAATTACAACGAGCTTATTTGGGGAAAGAATGGAGTTCTCCTTAGTATGAAGAGGGGAACAATCATAATTTATTTTTAAATGTTGAGCAGAAGGAAACTGTAGCATTGATCAGCTCTCATCCTCCTCCCTGTCAACATTGAGAGGAAGCCTAGGAAAACAGTGTATATGCATGATTTCCAGTTAAACTTCATCGTGGAGTCCATCTTGGCAATAGTACTAAAATACAGTATTACCCTTTGTTGTGACACTCTTGACTTCATAAAATTGATGGAATGTAATATTTTCCATTTAGCAATCTGTGAAACTCAAAGCATACATAGGCCCAATCCAATCAAGTACAACAGCATCTTTTGTAAACAAATCATGAAATGTCAGTGGCAGGGGATATCAATAAGGTCTACTAAGGTATTTAGTTTAAGAAGTTAGATAACCAAGGAGTGCGAGATAGGAAATAAAAACAAGAATTGCTAGTCAGAGCAACATTAGTTGAGAGAAAGTGAATTAACACAAGTCAAGATGACCTTTCAGCAGCAATGAAAGGTCATCGACTTGCGTTGACTCTGTTCCCTCCAAGGATACTGCCTGACCTGCTGAGTATCTCCAGCATTTATTGTTATTTCTAGCATCTGTAGATTTGTAGTATCTACAGCATTTTTGTTGGTATGTGAGGCAGGAATAGAAAAACTCATCTGAAAATTTGAAATCTTCACAGTTTATCATCTCAGCAAACCCTCTGAAGACGCAGAATCGTGATTGGATGAAACTGCAGCCTAGAACAGCTGTTTGATGGAATAATGAACAATTTTGGGCTTTTGAGTGCCTTATTAAGTGATAGCAGTGCAGATACTTCAAAGCAGAGGGCGAAGTGCATTGGTTACCTAGAATTAGTGCAAATTACTATAGAGCTCTGGACAAAGGTTTGACACAAATCTCAAAGTTCTTTCTTGGGGAGGTGGGAGAGAAATAGGCACTCCTGAATATCATCCCAGGGAGATCTACCTTTCCAATAGCTAAATTATATTTTCTATTTTCTTGGAGGCACCTATGAAATGTCACTCAAGCAAAACGGAAAAAAGTAAACAAACAGGAATGTAGTATTAATAATTGTAAGAAAGTAAAAACAAAGTCCTAAACGTCTATGTTTCCCTTCCTACTCTTTCCTTACCCGGGGCTGTGTCAACTGCTGTTCTGAATGCAAATGAATATTAGTTTACAAAGCTGAAAGCTCGATCGTCATGTATTTTTAATTGCTTCAGCGTGAGTTAAGTATCAGTGAACACATTAAATCAGCAACCTACACTGGGCCGACTCTCACCATTCAACTGCCGAGAGCGGTCATTTGATTGAGATTGCCTGTTTGATCATTTTCCAATGATGCAGAAGACGGAAAGACGTGGCCAGGAGTATCAGAGTCCTGACGTTGGGACGAGATATCGGTTCCCACCCCCGGATTCGCCGGTAGCAAGGCCTATACAGCAGCCTCACAGATGGGTGGACTGTTGGAGAATGGCAGGTGGGAGTGTACATGGAGCCTGAAGGGGAACCTGAGGCAGGTCAGCACCTCGCTGCGTTGGAGCAGAAACCATACTGCAGCGAATACCGCCCTGCCGCCAGCATCATAACGGAGGCCCCAATATTTGCCCCGCATAAATTCCTTATTGTGAATCGGCTGACCACGAAAAGCTCAGTGCCTCTTGAAATTTTCCCCACACAGTTCCCCGCTATTTTCTTTTAACCGCCGCCCCAGACCCACGAAGCTGTGGCAATGGAGCCCAACATTCAATGGAACAACATTTTCCTCCCAGCTTGGTGCCATCTGTAACAACAAAGCAGCTAACGTTCAACTTCACGAAGATTCCTGACATCAAACGTCTCCAGTCCAACGACAGTGACTCTTATGGTAACATTCCCATTCTCGCAATTAACATTCACTGGCAATCCTGAATTGGGAGCGGAATCTTCAATGTTGAAAGCTTCAAGCTCGCTTAGAAAAGCTTAACTTCCGCTGCCAAAAATCAAAACTAGCAACAATTTCATTAATTACATCAAAATTTGTTAAAAATCCATGGGCTTTCAGGTATACGGTATCCTCAAATATCCAACAGAAGTGAGATCAGTTATCGTAAATGTTAAAGCTAGCAATAGAACGTTCGAGCCATATTATTGATAGTAGCGTGTTGCGGATGTCATTATAATAGACTCAAACTTAAGTCAACCATTATATAAAAATACAAATGATTGAACCAAGTGCAAATATAATTCAGGTTATGCAGGATGCCTAGTAATTACATATTTAAAAGTATTCTTAATTAAAAAGTTATTCTATATTACTTCCAAGATTTAGTACTGAAATACTTAATTGTGTATATAAAATATTAATTATTTAAATGTTTTCGAATAAATTTACAATTAAATTCATAAATAAAATGTTGGGTTTTCTTTAATCTCATGAACCATGTACTATGCCCAGTCAAAAAGGGGAATGGTAGATGATTAACAAAACTGCTAAAACAGACACCAGGAGTGGCCCAGGGTAATCTCTTTGGCCTTGTTAGCATCCCTTTGATTCTTTAAGCTGAAAAAAGTATCACAAAATATACACATTCCCCATATCGCCATTTAGCAGAACACACTAAAAAGGTGCCAAACCATCTTTCATATGAACACATTCTTAACTACTTTTATATTGTTCAGAAAATTTGCCTTCCACTGAGTTATTATTTTCTGTCTCAATTTCACAATAAAATGTATTACTTAATACTATTAGCAGATAACAATCAATTCAGAAATAAGACTGTTCTTACCCCTAATTTTCTGCAATTATTTTTCCTTGCTGCTCTGAAGGTGATTAACATTTTCTTCAGGCATAGTTTCCCCAATTTGTAGTTGTGCTCAGGTATCTAACCTAAAGGTACAGTGGCAGTATGGCAGGCAGTTGGATCAGAGACCAAGTTCTGTCCAAACAACCACCAGCACACATTTCTGTAGAGTTCATATGGATGCCCAGTACAAGCAGAAGGGCTGAGCTAAACCCAGCTCAAAGATTCAAAGGAGAAGTTAACAAGGCCAAAAATCATCACCCTGGACCACTCCTGATGGTGGCTTTGTTAATCATCCACCATTCCCCTTTTCTAGTGAATGAAGTGCTTGATTCAAAGGATTTAAGAAATTAGAGAGAATATGTATTTAATAATTAAATCTAGCATTAAATTTATAAGTTTTTGAAAAGTTTATATCAGTATTTCAACTATAGTGCATTTTGGGATTAATATATAACTTCAGTTAGGAATAGTTTTAAATATCGAAGAAAACTCAAGTCAACTGTAATGTCCCATCTCAGTTAAGTTAACTCAGTGCAGGAAAGGAATCAAACCTGGACTTAGTCTGGTCAATATGGTTCAGCTGAAAAACCTCACTAAAATCACTGGAAATAGTGAACATTAAGAACAAAAATATAGCGTTTTGTACGTGACTCAGTAAAGGTATTCTTATAATAGGAATATAATCAATGGTTATGAGGACAGTTTGGGAAAATTAGAGACAAACTCCTGAGATCAAAGGTTAGGAAATAACTTGAGGTTTTCAAGATGAGAGCTTTCAAAAGAGAACAATATTTCCTCTAAGTGGGTCAACAACAAGTCATAGATACAAAAGCATTGTGGAAGATCAAGGAATTGCTGAGAATTCTTTTCACTTAGAGGCCTGTTGGGATTTGGAATATGCTACCTGGCAGATATTGATTCCACAAATAATCTTAGAAGGGTACGTAACTGAAGATGAAGTACTTACATGATTGTGAACAACAGGTGGAATGTGGGACTAACAGCAGCTGCTGTGTCAAAGAGCATCCTTCTATGCTACAAGTTTCTACACTCACTTCTGATTAACAACATACAGCTAAACTCTCCCTTCCAGCTTGAATATCTACTCCAAGGAAATAACACTTGATTAGTTTTTAAAAAACTTGTATTTTTTTTAAACAAAAAAAAAGCTTCAGAATCTCCCATAACTTATTCATTGAATCTTTTGTTCCACCAATGCTATCAGAATAGGGATCATCCTTAGCTGTATCAATACTAGGGTAGCTTTCAAACTTTGTTTGATAGCAGCACCATGACAAAATAAATCCTTCTCATGTCTCCCCTGTATTAAAGTTGAGAATGCCCTCTTCCCTCCCCCTCCCCCCTTTAAAAAGAAGCCATACAGTAGTATGCTAATTTTGGGAAGGGCAGGAAGAATTTGTTGAGCAAATGAACATATTATACTAAAATTGTAACAGGGTATTATGAGGTATATGAACAGATTGGTGAAACTGACCTCCCCATTAGGTGCACTACCAACTGAGTCAGGCAGTTGAGTCTATAACCCCAATATAGAATTTAATGATTTAAAGCTGATACCCTGGTGTAGTACTGGGGGTGCTACATTCTCATAGGTGCAGTCTTTTGATTGAGGCATTAAAACAATATTCTGTCTATGCCCTCAGGTGGATATAAGTGATTCCCCAATGTAGTATCAGAGGAGTTAGTTTTGGTGTCCCAGTTAATATCACAGAAACATTATCTCATCATTATCATGTTGCACTTTGTGGATGCATGCTTGCAAAAATTAGCTGGCCTGTTTCTTATATTACAGAAGTGACGATGCTTCAACGGTACCTAATTGGGTGTGCAAACAATGACAGGGTGGTAGTGTCAGGAGATGAGTAACCCAAATGTTCTAGTGGTCACAGGCCATGACAGCTGGTGGAAGTTAAAATTAAATTAATTAAGTCGGGAAATGAAAAGTGAATTGATGGATTTTATTTTACAATGATGCCATTCAGGGAAGGAAATCAATTCACGTAGATATGCCTTCATATCCACAACATTTTGTTTCTTAAAGACTCCTGATATGCCAATAATATTCAATTTAAGGACAATTAGGGATGGGCCAGCAAGAAACACCCTCCATCCCAATGCAAGAACACCAATGATAGTCATGTATAAAAGACATAGGGAAAATGTCAATCTCTTTTTCTGAATTAGAATAATGGACCCAGCTTCCCCATCCCTCTTGTACTGTCAGACGTTTTAAGAGGGCAGCAAAAGAGCTGA
Organism: Hemiscyllium ocellatum; assembly: GCF_020745735.1. Classification (NCBI taxonomy): domain Eukaryota; kingdom Metazoa; phylum Chordata; class Chondrichthyes; order Orectolobiformes; family Hemiscylliidae; genus Hemiscyllium; species Hemiscyllium ocellatum. The sequence goes on from NC_083423.1 coordinate 8,125,166, forward strand.
GCACCGATTGTGATAAAACAAAGAACTGCGGGTGCTGATGATTTGAAACGAAAACACTGAGGTGCCATTGGAAAAGGTAACTCTCTCCACAGATGCTAACCTGCAGAGTTGCTGGGGGTCGTTCTTTTTGCGGAAGGGATTATCGGCGTTAAGTGTTTGAGAAGGTGAGCATTTGCAATCGGGTCCATTCACCTCAGGGGGAAAGACGACAAGGTGGTGGTAGTGAGGAGTGAAAGCAAAATGTAGATAAGCAGCCAACACCCCCCCGGGAAGACAGCAACCACCTCGTTCGCCGTCCAGCTCCGAATGACCAACTGTCAACGCGAGCGCGAGACCCCGACCGGCACGTGACCCTGGCCGACCAGCGCGCAGGCGCCAAGCGGACCCTCCCCACCTCCCAATCAGCCTCTCGGGCCGCTCCCTCCCTCCCCGCCCCCTCCCACCCCCAAATAGCTGAGCGCTCATTGGCCGCTCCGGAATCATTCATAGAAATTGCCCGCTCGCCACGTACGAGGAACGCCACGTGCCCTCCCAGGGCCGGCGCCTCGATCTCCACAGGTTGGCACAGCCCAGCCCTTGCAGCCTCCCTCCTAACAGGTTTTATTGGAGCCGTCGTATTGTTTTGCGACTTGAATATAATTCTCTCCACCACCCCCCGCGTCCACCTCACATCAATTGCAATGCTGCTTCGTGCATCCCTCCCATTAGATTTGCCAAAGCCACACTGTCCAACCCGCGCATATGATCCAATAACAGGGGTAAAGCCGTGAATAAAATAGTTACAATATATGAAAATGCTCATTCATTGTAATATGTATTATTTATTTATGCAAATATAGCACTAGCCCTTTTCCTTATAAATAAGGCAGCTACAATAGTTGATACTTTGAAAAGCAAACAATTTCCTGTGTACTTATAACCCGACAGCAATGGACCGTCCCCCTCAAGAGTTTCAGGCAGATAGATTTCACGCTAGCATATATACTGGATTACTGTGATGTGAACACAGTGATCACATCAGCCACACTTTGCATTCCAATTATAATTGTCACCTGAGCCCTCAAAGTGACACCATAAGTCCTTATTTTTTCAAACTAAGCTTGTTGCGCGCTTTTGTATTCAGATTTGCATCTCTGTAAAAATCAGACTAAACCTGCAGCAAAAAGTTTTTTTTTGAATTACCCAAGGTGCAAAACGAACACCTGAAACTATGCTGTAATCACATTGTATAATTTATCACTGCAGATTTCCCCAAGTTTTGTCTCAACTTTCAGTATTACTGAGCAACAAACATCGACTTGCTGTGGTCAGTAATGTATTTAAAACATTATATAAACATCAGTTTTCCTTTCAAACATACATACATTCTAAAAACTGTGCTTTTGTAATAGTTAAATGAAATATTCTATATATGAAGAGGTAGTAGGTCCAGTGCAACCTAACTTGTGTATTTATGCCTTCTCTGCTCAGCATTGTCCACATTAAGGACATCAGAAATACTATCAGTAGTAAGGAGATAGATATTTGGGTGAGATTATATGTGTGTCCATTTAAAATATGTAATATCTGGCTGTACATAATTCAAATAATAGTCAAGTTACACCGAGGTAGCTGATATGTTTGAATTATTTGTTGTTTTATTGAATGAAGAGCAGTTAGTTTCTCTACTTGTGTTTGATCCTCAGTCTGCTTTTCATAAAATACAACCTGGAATTATGCTACTGTAACACCAGTAGATTGGCTTCTTCATAAAATTATTTGAATGGAAGTTATTTCTGCAATAACTTAATGCTCACATCATTCCACGCATCGTCTTTTTGGGTGATTTTAAACTGGAGCATTATTAAGCAGAAGGAAAGTGAGTCACAAGGGAATATCACTGGCAGGTAACTGCACACTATCCACAGTTATTTACTTACATATCTAGGAAAATACAGAGATGAAATATCTCCACCTCTTTTTGAAAAACGTTACTAAAAATTAGGACAAGGAAGTAATTCATTCATGGGAGGGCAGTGTCACTGACTAGACTAGCACTTATTACCCATCTCTAATAGCCCAGAAGACAAGTAAGAGGCAAAAACATTGCTGAGGGTCTGGAGTCATATGTAGGCCAGCCATGATGAGGATGGACAATAGACAATAGATGCAGGAGTAGGCCGTTCTGCCCTTTGAGCCTGCACCACCATTCAATATGATCATGGTTGATCATCCTTAAATCAGTATCCTGTTCCTGCCTTATCTCCGTAACCCTTGATTCCACTATCCTTGAGAGCTCTATCCAACTCTTTCTTAAAATGAATCCAGAGACTGGGCCTCCACTGCCCTCTGGGACAGAGCATTCCACACAGTCACCACTCTCTAGGTAAGAAGTTTCTCCTCATCTCTGTCCTAAATGGTCTACCCCATATTTTTAAGCTGTGTCCTCTGGTTCGGCACTCACCCATCAGCAGAAACATGTTTCCTGCCTCCAGAGTGTCCAATCCTTTAATAATCTTATATGTCTCAATCAGATCCCCTCTCAGTCTTCTAAACTCAAGGGTATACAAGCCCTGTCGCTCCAGTCTTTCAGCATAAGGTAGTCCCGCCATTCCAGGAATTGACCTCATGAACCTATGCTGCACAATCTCAATAGCCAGAATGTCTTTCCTCAAATTTGGAGACCAGAACTGCACACAGTACACCAGGTGCGGTCTCACCAAGGCCCTGTACAGCTGCAGAAGAACCTCTTTGCTTCTATACTCAATCCCTTTTGTTATGAAGGCCAGCATGCTATTAGCCTTCTTCAGTACCTGCTGTACCTGCATGCTTACCTTCATTGACTGGTGTACAAGAACACCCAGATCTCTTTGTACTGCCCCTTTACCTAAACTGATTCCATTTAGGTAGTAATCTGCCTTCCTATTCTTGCCAAAGTGGATAACCATACATTTACCCACATTAAACTGCATCTGCCATGCATCTGACCACTCACCTAACCTGTCCAGGTCACCCTGTAATCTCCTAACATCTTCCTCACATTTCACCCTGCCACCCAGCTTTGTATCATCAGCAAATTTGCTAATGTTATTACTAATATCATCTTCTATATCATTAACATATATTGTAAAAAGCTGCGGTCCCAGCACTGATCCCTGCTGTACCCCACTGGTCACTGCCTGCCATTCCGAAATGGAGCCGTTTATCACTATTCTTCCCTAAAGTGAACCAGATGAGTTTTTCTGATAATCAACAATGGATTCATGATTCTTAATTCCAGACTTTTACTGAATTTCTTTGTAAGTCACCAATTTTCCACTATTCACAAATCTGTAGCAAATATGATCTGAAATAAAGAAGTTTCAGCTCCATGGTTTGGTGCTTTTAGTGTGTTTCACAATTTCATGGTGGATCGACTCAAACAACCCTAATTCCATAAATCCGGAAAAGGAACGTGATGAGATTTAACCTGAATGCAAAACTTTCTCCTGTAAATGTGAAAGATAAAATCTGTGTTCACTATGCTTTGGCTATAAAGGTCTAGCTCATTAACTCATCCAACATACTATCACTATAACTTGCTGCTAATTTTCGATTCAAATTATCTTGACTTTTTTTGAGATACAAGGAAACAAGTTTGTCGATATGAGAGACATCTTGTGGGCTTTTAGGCTTCAACAGAAACAGGAACTTAGATTATTTAATATCCACTATATTATTGGTTTAAAGTTACTGTAATTCTTTGTTGAGCTTCATTCCCATCCTGTGCAAGCATCATATGGATCCAACTGTCTTTGAAAAAAGCAACATGCAAAAACTGAATGGCAGGAAAAAAATCAGCTGATTCATCAGGATTGGCCTAGAGAAGATAGTTGCTGTATGAAACCCTTTGTGTTAATCACCAAGCTTTATTTTGAAAACCTCAGGAGGGAGAAGCTAACTTTCAGAATTCTGAAAAATTTATGTTGAAGTATTCATTCTCAGTAAGAAGGTAAACGCTTATGGAAAAGTGGAATGTTAAATGCAACATGACACTAATGGTTTAGATATAAACCCAGTTTATATAAATAGCAAGTAACACTGCTTCTTCATAAGATTGAGAAACCATTTTAGAAAATAGTTTGCTATAAATTATTTATGCACATTTAACTTTTAAGCCACAGTAACATGAAAAGTGCTAGCCTAAAGTAGTAAACTTAGAGTATCTGTATTAATTGTTTTTAAAGAACGCTTTATGTAACTTAATTGAAGATTTTAGGATTAAGGGATTTAGAATTAAGTCATCCAGAATAAGTGAGTTTATGATAGTGAACTGATTTTTTTTGAGATTATTGTATGTGGCTTGTTCAATTTGTAAGTGGTTTGTTCTAGAAACAAAATGAACCAGCAATTTTCCCAAGTATTGATCAAGTGGGACAAAGCCTTCCACTTCCCACTGATGGTTGTGTGATTTCAGTTACTGCTGTCATTGCTAAAGGAATATTGCCACTTTACCTGGTTTATGCAGACAGGTCCTACACCTGATAACCTTCTCACTTTCCAGGTCGTGTCCAGTCACAATGTCACGATTTGCTATTGGCTTTTGAAAAACAAAAAGGTACCACATTTGGTAACATGTGCTCTTGTCAGTACAGTAAATAAATAATTCCTAAAGGGCTATGGGGACAAAATAGCAACCTCCCTCGTCATTTCAAGAAAGGAACAAATGAAATAACATTACGGATGGGTTATCCTGATCACACTCACCGATAAAACTTTAACTTCACGGTCTGCTCGCAAGTAACCTGCGTTCAAAAATGCCGCTGCTGCTTGATAAGCCGCGTGCTGCCTTTAGGACCCTGTAGAAGAGTGAGGCAGTGACAAGAGCTACACATTCCCCAGCTTAGCATATCCATATGGCGCCAAACAACGATCGTTTGCCGCTAAAGAGACCGAACCTCTTTTTATATCAGGGGCAAGGGTTACATCTTGATTTGCAATTACAGCCCTAACGCGGAGATTAAGAACAATCGCTTTAAATGCACACACAGAGAGAGAGAGAGGAGTAAACGCCTTGAAGCTTGTGTATCCGATCAGCAGAAGTGAAGTCTTGCCATGCGCGCTTGACAGAATATCGGCATATTGATTCTTCCGCAAAAGCTAAAAATGGACCTCATCGGAGGTTATTTGCATCAAACTAATCCACTCTCGGGGGGCGGGGGGCTCTGGCCGTTAATTCCACCCGTGTTGGAAACAGCGTGCAGCACCCCTCCAAACCTCAAACCTTAATGCTCGCATTTCTTTTCAAACCCACTGATAAAGGCATTGTGGGTTAGTGAAACCCCCTCCCATCACAACCCCTTCCTCCTCCTCCTCTCACCCCTCACCGCGTTATTTCTCAAAGTCAGCACTGTCTATTCATTTCTCTATTGTCACTGGCTTAAAAGATAATTTCTCAATGTAATTTCTCACCACTAGCGGGGTCATATGGACCCTCTACCCATTGCAATATTCCACCTGGTCCGGGCGATAAAGCAATTTGCCAAGCTGTCTCTAATGTGCATGAGTAATGAAGGAGAAGGGGGGGAGAAACGCAGGAAGTCCCTTTTTCTCACTCAGAAACTCTACTGCAGTATCCTCCCTACCACTATACACTGTTCCCCCAGAGTAAATGGGAAACTAAAAGTCGACACCCGCCTCTTTAGAAACCAGCTCTCTCCTCCTCTACGCCCATAACCTCTCGGATCGCATACTGTACATAGACATCAATATCAGATGCAATCTAGAACGCCAACAAGTGGTTTAAGAGGAAAATAAAGCACAATAAGCAATTGCAACACACGGTGCACCTAATTTGCATCGCATCTTTTGCTATATATCATCATTAACCCTCATCGCCAATATACTTTTCCGCATGAATACCAACCGTCGATTTTTTGGGGGCGACTAAATGACATAACGCCAGTTTTTTCAACAGAATTCGTTCTAATTTCACCACCGAGAGACGTTGGATAACAGGCCCTTTAATACAGAAACGTACCTTGGTGTTTTGCCAGCTTAGTTCTGTACTCAGAAAAGTCTTCCAGGGGAAAAAACTTCGCCAGAAAAGCGACCACTTAATTGACCACTTAATTCACTAAAGGACCTGCCTGTACACCAAAACACACCGGACAGAAGTCGGGGGTGAAGACGGTTTGGTTTTTTCCCGTGAAAAAAGCCTTAATTTTTTCACTTTAAAAAAAAACACCTTTCCCCGCCATATTGAAATTGGCAAGGTTGTTCAATATTTATACTGTACAGGCAGTTACGTAACTTGCAAGGGGGAATACTGCCAAACACCGAGCGACAAAAAAAAAACAATAGTGCAGGAAATACAAAATATCTTATTTAAAAACTAACAAGGCGCATAGGCTATAACAAGGCGGCATGACAAGGTAGGTCAGCTTAGCAAAACCGAAAGGAGGTTACCAGCTTTCAGACGAGCTGAAAAAATGACAAGATATCATTTTTTTTGGAAGCAGAAAGCATACAATGGCAGATTTAACACAGGCACGGGGAGACAGAGAGAAACAGACAGCGTTTATAATAAGTCAAACTCTTTAGCATTTCGGGGACAAATACCTACATCCCCCTCCCCCCCAAGAGAGGAAAAAAAACCTCAGATAATCTCGGGGATATTAGTAAATGTCTCCCTCCCTTCTTCCCCGCGTGTTGAACAAGTAATCAGAAATAAAAGGAAAATGCAGAGAAAGAGAGAGAGAGACGCAAGCACTTTGCACAACTTGCTTTCACCGTCATTTTTTTTTGCCAAAACAAGCTCCAGAGATCATTAGCGAGAGAGAGAGAAAAAAAGATCCTGCAGTTTTACAATGGAGCGGAAAAAACGACGCTGTGAGGCAGTCTGACTACCCAGAGGCACACATCAATGAACGGCGGCTGACTAACTTACCGGCAGCAAGTTATTTCTCCCAGAGTAGCAATGTTAGCTGGTCTATTTCAGTGACCAGTTTCTGGAGCAGATCTCTTTTCTAAGCCTCATTCCAATATGGCATCCTCCCGGCGCGCATGCGTTACCAATTATTTTCCTGCCAACTCCTTTTCTGACCTTTACAGCAGTTGCAATTTTTTTTTATTTAGGGGGTGCTGGGGAAAACTGATTCGGAACCAATTGTAGATCAATTCGTGGGTATGCTGCTCCAACTTTGCCTCGCCTGCCTGACTTGACTTAAGACACACACACACACACACACAGATACAGACACACACACACACACTCACAAACACATATATATAATAATCGAAAACCTCCCTAATCTTCTGATTGGCATCATTATCCGGGCCTCACATCTATCACAAATACATTTCGATCTGGCCCCGCTATTAAGCTGACATCTTTGCTCTTGTTTTTCCGCCTGTTTTCCTTTCGAGAAGATGTTTTTTTTAAAATTTTTAAAAATAAAATGAACAAAGTTCGGCAGCCAATTGCAGTGGTGTGCCTGCGAACAAAAAATATCTAACTGGAAGGAGTTTACCCCACGTCAAACCCTGTGCTGCTCCTCAACTCAGTAATTGTGAAACTGCTACATCCTAGGAAACTTAAAACTCGTTTTATTTTAAAAAAAAACATAATGCGAGCCGATGAGAATGTTGTATTTTCTCCCTTTTCTATAGCTGACTGCGGGTTTGTGTGCATATAGATTTTAAAATGCGAGTGATTTGCTGATATTTTACCAGGCTCCCCACTCCTCCATAGAAACATGAACATGTTTCTCGCCGCAATATATATAGTGATGCCTTCCTTCCTTCATATCTACTTCACACACAATGAATTTGGGTGCTAGTAATGGCGTTTCTTTGTGGTACATTTCTCTTGCTGTTGCGCACTAATATGACCGACCCAACCGCAAGCATCAGCAGAAAGCTTAAGTTTCACAATGAAGATTTTAAAACGCTGACAATCAAAATCTCGCCAACATCGCCAGTGTGGCCTCACCTATTCTCCCTTCCCACACACACACACACACACACCGCCACCAACAGAACGGTAGCAGTTTGAGAGCAGATGGATCGCCGGTACTTTTTTTTCTATTTTTTTTTGCAAACTGTCACTTCCTTAAATGTCACGATTGCGGCTGTTGAACTTTGTCGATACACCTGTGACTGCTACACCTTCTCAATGTTCCCGACTGCACAGGTACAAGGTGTGGTGAGCCACACATCACACTGTCTTCGCTAAACCTGACAGGCAATGAGAGGGAAGGGCACAAGTTTTTAAACCCCCAAAAAAACAAATCGAGAAAAAAAAACAACAAACATCTCTGCGTGCGCCAGTTTCCTTGTAAATTTCAGTTAAAATCACAGCATCCCATCACAGTCAACTTGCGTAATGTTGTTTTTCCCGTATCCAGGATTGACTAATGTGCACTTATGGAATCCTTATCATTTGGGAAATTGAAAAGTAACCTGTTGGGACTCGGTTACGAATCAATGTGAAACAAAAACCCCTCCCACCCACAATGTACAGATTCTCCTGCTCTCCCATCGTCTCACCCGGTCATCCAACAGTCTTGGATTCAGAGACCCCGGGCAAGAGGGTAAATCCCAAAACAACAGTTGGACCCAGAAAGAGTTTCAACCAACAGTCGTTCGCGGGCACAAAAAAAAGCATCGTAAAAGCGTTTAAACATTGTAGGGTGAGCTCCTCTAAACAGCGACTGTAATTGGAAGATTTATGGCAACTTAAAAGTTGGAATGTTGATGTTATTGTACGAAAGGTAGAATACGCGTACATGAGTGTATGTGTATGTGTGTGTTTCTCTCATCAGTGTCCTACTGATATATGTCTAGCAATTCATGAAGCAACGGAGGAGACAGTTTTCCACCTGCAACGCTCCTCAGGTGCGCTGTTCAGAGACTGCTGCGTTCCTTTCAAACCTCCGCCTCTGATCGCCCCTTTCAAAACACAACCCACAAAAACATCTTTTTTTCCCAAAATCCACCGCCCGGTCCTGTTATCACCTTGGGACCCGAAACTTCCCCGGTCACATGCCAAGGGGAACACTCATTTTCCAAACACCATGTTTGTGAAAGAATTCTCTGAGTTTCAGCCCCCTTCCCCACCCCCACCCCCACACCACCCTTCACTTGGACGATTATGGAAACGAATACTTCCCCTGGAGGGTCCAAACTTGAAAAGATAGTTACAACCGTCTTAGTCGTTCGCACAATCTACAATGTAACCCAGTTACAATTTAGTCTTCACTCTGAACAAGATGCTGCTGCGACACTTGATACTGCTCACATTTCTACATGTTAATAGAATTAGATTGTTTTCTCGCCTGTTCCCCACACACACACACACATATAATCTACAAATCGAGATGTCAACAATTTAAAGTGACCATGTAAATCAGAATAATTTATTGACCGGGCTGACGATTTCACAATCCTCAGACCCTCAGCATAAAACCCATCAGGCACGGACTTGTTCTGAAACGGAAACTACGCCAAATTGACAGCACAGTCCACAAAGTTACCAAACCAAAACAACCTGACATTTACAAGCTGGGAGTCACCCGTCAGCGGGGGAGAAGGAAGGTGGCTAAGTTTGTGATGGGGAGGGGAACATCCAATCCAAAAGATTCTCTGATGGGGGTGGCAGTGAAAAATACTGTTAACCAGCAGCACATGGTGCCGAAGTAAAAGTCCTTTGCATTTTAAAGGCTGAGCAATTAATGAAGATTTGTTTTTTGTGATGTGTATTTTTTCATTCCTCAACAAAGTTTACTCAGATTTATTCACCAGGCGAGAGAATTTATTCTTCAGCCCCAGGCTTGGTCGTTACTGCCACCTACTGACTGATAGGCGTTGCTGCATGCGCTCCCTCTGAACGGGAACTGAGGGATGTCAGCTAACTTAATAATGGGAAGCTCTCAAATTGGGCTCCGTCCAGCAGACAGCGTTGTGAATTGCAGCTTTAATTTCTATTAACCTCGAGGAAGGAGTAGTTCTTGTTTTAGATCTTGATTGTTGCACATGGTCCTTATTTTTAAAAAAAAATGAAGGGGGGGGAGAAATGAAGGGGTTAAAGTTATTTTCTTACCCCTTCCCCAAAAATAGAATATGTGCCGTTTGGGTAAAATAAGCTTAAACGTCCTAAACAGCAAAATCACACCGTGTTTACAACTATTTCTATGGATAGATGGGTAAAGACGGGGTCTATTAACTGGTTTTAAATCTATATTTTAAAGCCTTCGTTTAACTCAAGATAAAACAATTCAACAAGATTACGTTTTGAAGCGAGAAATCATTGTGTTTTTAGAATGATTGTTGAACCGAGAGAATCGCCCTAAACAGGAACTACGAGTTAATAATACCATTCGAATAGCTCGAAGTTAAGAGCCGCAATGGCCCCTTAATACTTCCGAGTCAAACAATATCATTACTAATTCGCAGAGAATCTCTGACTTTCCGAGCGCTGGTGGGATTTCCCGAAGGATGGCACGGAGTTTTGTTGGAAATTCTCACATAAAATGTTCAGGCTCTGCCTCAAGCGTCCAGGCACAGATCAGCTTAATATTTTTCTCCCCAACAAAGAGTGTCCAATAATTGGCGCACCGCGGGCAAATAACGTGTGCTGTTCTTTCACAACGACCGGTGACCCTCACTACTGTTTGTCATTTTATCAATGTACCGTGCTTGACTACCGGAGGGGGGGGGTGGAATGCATGGTTTTCCTATGGAGCCAACTGTAACCATGTGTTGGCCATTGAGTAGATCAAACACGAGTACAAGGATTTCATCCAACAACTGTACAACGCATCTGCAAATAAGGTCTAAGATTGTGTAAAATAGCTGCATTGTAATATTTGTCGTATTTCGTTGTAGGTGCGTTTACCTTGTATCTCTATAAAGCCAAATATTTATAAATAAGAAATGGTTTAATTTATTAATCAGATCTTGCAATATACATGGAACAGAAATGGAACATTGAACAAATCGGAAATGGCAAAATGTCCAATCCTTAGTAAATCTTATTTCCAAAGTCTTTCCTTGTTATTTGATGATTTTGCTGAACCTGGGCTATGTCCAGGTAAATAATGTGAATTTTGCAACCAGAAGATTCGATCCTAGTCTATATTCTTCTGGTTGCAATATTCTTTAACCAGAGATGGAAATAACATTACATGGGAAAGTTCAAAATTACACTGGGCTTGGAGAACATAATTCAGGTAGCTCAGTCAGAAATCAAAGCAATTACTGTACCCATTTGCACAGCATATCAGACCACTAGACATTTCACCTTTAAATTTCTAATTTCTCCAGCCTAACTCTACATTTTACTAAGGCCCCTAGACAAGAATTCCTGCTGTGTTTTGCTTAATCTGTATAATTTAAAGTTTTCTTTTCTTAATCTGTATAACTTTAATTACAGACAGATTTTCATACAAGTTCAACATAACTAGTGTAGTCTCTTCCATATTAAATGGAGTAGGACCTCTAACTCTTTGAAGGATGGAGAATCAAGGGTCATTATCTTAATAGCAGAGACTGAGGTGACTGGCAACCTAGGTACAGGGTTTGTCATTGTTCTGGCCCACCTGCCTACTTGGAGAGAAACTATATATAAAAAAAGAACAAAATTATGAATGAACAAAACACTTTGAATTTAATGACTCCACCCTTTCCAATAAATTGTGTACCATTCATTTTCTTACAGGCTGTGCTCCACTGATTCAAACTCCTGTACCAGATACAGTTCAATATCTACGATAAAGCTCTCCCTGGACTCATCCTCAATCAACCTCAATATTAATAAACTTCAGAATATCAATACATGGATATATTTACATTGGAAATGTAACACTTCAGCTATATGCTGACATAACATTAATATTGCAGAGTAAGTACAGAGCCAGGATCTAACCTAGCAGTGGCATGAAGCAAACTGAGTATTTCTGAATTCTAAGCCAGGTGTAAAAACTGCAGTACATGAACACCCACAAGCACTAGTTCTCTCCTCTGGACAGCAGAATGTATGCTTCAGTTCGGTGGGAGCTAACCAGTGTAAACAGGATACTGGCTAGTTGAATCAGCAAGGCAAGCTAACAGTCCCAGCCTATGCACAGAACTTTATAAATTCCATTATACTATCCTAACATGTTGCATTTTTGAAATGAAAAAAAGAATTTGCATTCACATCCTTTGATCCATAAGGTGTAGGAATTTTGTGCAGATTTTGTCTGATCATTTGCCATTTGTTTAGCCACAATTTTGTATTTGAGTGACCCTTTGGCACCAACATACAACCAACAGGAACCTCTTTATTTCATGCCAGTTGATTGGACTTTTAATTGATTTATTTCATTTTGTTTATTCTATTAAGTTTGATTGGAATGTGTCAATTCTTCAAAAGGAAATATTTGATGTTATGAAAATGCAGGTGAGGTACAATTGATGTTGTAATCAGTTAATGCTATAAGTTGCCTGATTTTAAGTAAATGATGCTCTTTCACTCTCTTTTTAAAACCAGTTTCGTTGGGTTACCCATCCCTGCAACTTATATACTTGCAGTTCTTTAAGGGGAGCACAAAGCTACAATTACACTGGCTTTTCCAAAAAATTCATAAAGTCATGGAATCATATGTTAAATAAGGAGGCTATTTGACAGAAGCATTTGCTATTTGCAGAAGAATCTGACCTGTCATTTCCCTATCCCCTCAAGTGTTCATTTAAAACCATTCTTCATCATTCTTTCAACCACCTTCTAAGCATTCATAGAATCCCTACAGGATGGAAATAGGCCATTTAGCCCAACAAGCCAACATCAACCCTCCGAAGAGCAATCTACCCAGATCCATTCCCTTACCCTGTTGTTCTACATTTCTCCCGACTAATGCACCTAACCTACACATCCCTGAACACTAAGAGCAATTTAGCACGGCCAATTCACGTAATCTGCATGCCTTTGGACTGTGGGAGGAAACCTGAGCTCCTGGAGAAAGCCCACGCAGACAGGGGGAGTATGTGGAAATTCCACACAGACAATCAGCCAAGGCTGGAATCAAACCCGGGTTTGTGGTGCTGTGAGGCACCTTGCCACCACATTCATTGCAGAATAAAGTTTATCCTCATATCCATCCTGCATTTCTTGCCCAAATTTTAAACTGGTGTCCCCTACTCCCAGTCAATCAGATAATGGAAATAACTTTGCTTTGCCTTCCTTATCTAAACCTGTCATTATCTTGTGCATTTCTTTCAAATTTCTTTTCCCCCAAACAGAATAACCCTTAAGTCTTCAACTTAACCTCATAAATAAAATTCCTCATCACTGGAACCATTAGTGAACTTATCATTTCATACATTGATTTGATAGTTTGCTTACTTTGTTACTGCTTTAAATTATTTTGAATTAATGACCAAATCTTAATCTTCAAATAGTTTTGTTCTGACAAAATCACTCACCTGTATCCAAATGGAGTTGGATTTAGTCGAAATTAATAGACCCAGGGGCTTTCTCAGAAGTGAATTTTGGATCCATTTGTTGTCTAATCTGCTTTGTGTTGTATCAACATTCATAACTATAATTTTCTCACATACAATTAATTCACATTCCCTTTCCCATCCATTATTTTCTTCAGATTCTCTACAGTTGTCAACTAATCACATTGAGTATATTTTTGTTAGACTTTTTTAATGAGATAATTAAGTATAAGTGTTTCCTGCTTTATCCAAAAATTGAGAAAAATAGGTAACAGAAGGAAATGTTATAAATTGCTGAAAATGCCCACAGTCATGTCATTTACAGAAATTGCAAACAGTAAGAAACCTAAAACAACAACAAGTTACATTGAAATAGTGCTTTTAGTACCAAGGCAATTCACTGAAGAATAATCAAACAGAATTTGATAGTAGCCACTGTAGGAGATATCAAGGCAGGTAAGAAGAAGTTTTGTCACAGTTGGTACATTTTGAGGAGTTTTTTTTTAGATGGATAGACATGTAAATAGCTGACTAGATTTCAGATGAATGTCAGAGCTTAGGATCTCATCAGCTATAGGAATAACCAGCAGTCATGGACTAATAAAAATTTCGAAAGCTAAAGATGTCAGAATTGAAGAAGTAGCTTTGTTATCTCAGAGGACTGTGGAGCTGGATGAGGTTACAGAGATAGAGAGAATTGTGATCATGGTGACCTGCAAGTTCAGCTATTCACTTCATCTCCAGCAGAGTTTTTTTTTCTGCTCGTTGTTACTGATTTATAGTTTCAAGCTAATGTAGATAATTATATTCCCCTTATTTCCACAAGTCTTAGCTATGCTTTCAATGAAAGAGCTCTCATTCTGCAGATTTGTGAGGTTCAATTTGTTGCCTCTGTCATGATCCTTGTGGACATTGATAACTTTTTAAAAAGAAGATATGACTTTCCCAGAAACTGACAGAAATTATTATTCAGTAAGATTTCATGTTTAAGACTTGTGTTGTATGACAAGTTAAAGACCAAACATTATTTAAACATTGCTAGAAGGAGACGAGAAGTTGAAACATCATCTTATACTCATCAGAATTAGTATGTAAGAAACTTGATAAAAGAGACATCATTTTATTAAAATATCTTTGACCAAGTCTCTTCCTTGCATCCTAGTTCTGATGACTACAAGACAAAAAGCTTTAACTTCCATTCTTGGTCTATTTAGCATATTTAAGTTCTACATTACCAAACTGTTTGCTCTGCTTTAACATCAGCATTAAATTAGTGGAAATTCCACAGAAATAACACAAGTAGATGTTTATGCTGTTTTTAGGGGATTCCAGCAATGATATGGTGGAAGCTTGGGGAAATTCCCATAGAATTCCAACCTTATTTTCTAGACATTCCCTACATCTTGGAGCCAACATTTCAATGTTAAAGGTAGAAAGAAAAACAAAATGTGATGAAGATCTTCATTCAGACTAATTTACATTACAGCTTGGGTCCTGGGAAACAAAAGCAAAGGTCACTGTTGACTTTATAGAGTGAGCCACTTATGTTCAGGAGCAGTAGTGAAAATGTGCCACTTGAACCAAACCAACTGCACTACAAGATAAGTGTTGCAACTTGAAATATACTGCTTGGCATCTTAGTAAGAACAGTGCCAGTATTAACATGTGACCATTTATTTGTCATTGTAGAACTGCAGCCACAGATCGGAAATGTGCAAGATTAGTTCAATGTCACTTCTAAGGAAAAAACTTGTTGCCAAAATTGCATTCAGGGCAAGCAGTTGGAAACAACAGTGAATATTTTCTGTTAATAAAAACTGAAACACTGCCACACTTGGTTGTAACATTCAATGGTTACGGACAATATAGCAGCAATGTGTTAGTGTTGCACAAGGTACAATCAAGGTGAAGAAAAGAACAACTTTGGATATGAGTATTCACTATTTTGTTTAAGTCCAATTGCTATTAACTTGTGCATGTAACATGACTTTGAATTGTGATGCAGATGTATACTTGTCACGTACCTAAGTACACTGAAAAGTTTTATTTTGCAAGACGTACAGGCAGAACATAGCAAAAAAGACCATGCAGATCATAGGGTGCTTAGACAGATTGAGGTATACAAGGTTATGAATGCATAGGAGATGCACAAAAGCAAGGTTAACATTTGGTTTGAAATTAGAGATGCCTGATCAGCAGTCTAATAACAGCAGAAATGAAGCTATTCATAGTATTGAAGGATAGAAACAAATGTTCACACACATAGGTGGAACTAAGCTTTGAAATCAGGCACAATGTACAATACCTTGCATTTAGTCTTTTTAATATGGTAAAGTGTTCCAAGGTGAATAATGTCATAATATTTACAATTCAGATGCATCCCAGTTATATAATCCTCTGAAGAGCAACTGAAAATCAACATGCTTGCAGTGCGTTTGTGTCATTTGCTGTAGGAATGCAAGTATAACATGGATCATCAAAGGAAAACAGATATAGGAAGGGCAGTTTTTGGTATATCTATATGATTAAAATAAATTAAAGACAATTAGGGAAAGATCAATTAAAAAGGCCTATTCAACACAGATCTCTAAAAGACAAGTTGCAAATGGAACTAATCTTGTGCATTCTTTCCAAGAAATAACAGGAAAGGAAAAGAAATGTAGTCAATGTAGTTGAGATGGATTTTCAAAAACCAATTGACAAAATGTAACGTGAGAAACTTCTCGCAAGACGAATGGCACCTAGAATTATGGAAATGAGAACACCGACTGGTAGGGTCGAAAAGATATGTTTCTAGCCAGAATTTTATGCTGGTTGGTATTTGAGAAAGGGTTCAGTTGAGCCATTCTTAATTACCAATATTTTGGAATTGATGCAGGATATTAAAATTTCTGGTTGACATCAAACTAAGAAAATGGCAAATTGTGCAGAACAAGGTACTTGGTTAGCAGGACGGACAGATTTTCCGCCAATGTTTTGGATTTGTGAGCCTAACGGGGAGTCTAAGGTATTGGCAACATGTATTGGGAAACCATTTGCACGTAAGCATGATTTCCTATTCTTTGATGAGAAAGATTCCAGCGGCAGTCTCCAAATATGTGGCCTCATTGGCAGCATTCCATTCAGAAAACACACCTCTATAAAATCAGCCATTGTACAGCCTTGTTTTAATTTCTATATAATTTCTCTGATAATCTCAGCTGCTACAGTCAGCCTGTAAAAATATAGCATTTTAAGATTTTTCCACAAGATATTCTTCATTGACCTTCAAATATGTGAAAGAATTTTGCATTTCTGAGCCAATATGATTAAATTGCAAATTTGAATTTAGTTTCATTTGTGAAATTTTAATACATTTACTGTTTCCTGATCTGTAATGATATTCCAATCTGTCTTCTTTTTAAGGATGAAATCAGTATTTGAATTGATCACATACATTAGCCATGCATGAACATAGGAGCTGGAGTAGGCCATTCAGCCCTTCAAACTTGCTCCATTGTCCAGATCATGATTGACTACATGTCACTCTGCTATAATACACGTTCTATTAACATGAATTGCCTATAATGCGATTGACAAATTGTGGACACTGTTTGAATAACACAAACTTTCTACTGAACAGGTATAGTGACTTTCTATTAGCGATCTTCTAAAGCGGGATTTTCTTTTGCGGTTTTCCATAGCATCGCGTGAGGTTGTAAAGGAACACAATTGTGGCTTTATAGCAGAATGACCTGTATCTAGCTCAGTGCCATCTCCTCACCCCTTGATGTTTTGATTCAAATTGATTTGATTTGATTGAATTTATTATTGCCACATGTGCAGTGAAAAGTTTTGGTTTGCGTGCAGTACAGGTAGATCATACCATACAAAGTACGTCAGGGTAATAGAACAGAGCGAGGAATACAGTGTTACAGCTGCAGAGAAGATGCACAAAGAGTGAAGTCAACATTAAGTTTGAAATTTGAGAGGTCTGTTCAGAAGTTTAATACAAGCTGGGATGATTTGGAGATGCCGGTGTTGAAATGGGGTGTACAAAGTTAAAAATCACTCAACACCAGGTTATAGTCCAACAGGTTTAATTGGAAGCACTAGATTTTGGAGTGCTGTTCCACAACCACCTGTTGAAGGAGCAGTGCTCGGAAAGCTAGTGCTTCCAATTAAACCTGTTGGACTATAACCTGGTGTTGAGTGATTTTTAACTTTGAACAGCGGGGAAGAAACTGTTCTTGAAACTATTGGTTCATGTTTTAAGCTTTTGTATCTTCTGCCCTACAGAAGAGGTTGTAACCGGGGTGGGGGGAGTCTTTGATGATGCTGGCTGCCTTCCTGAGGCAGCGAGAAATATAGATGGAGTCTAATGGATGGACCACAGCACCACAGTCTCAAAAGCAGTTGCTGTATCAAGCCATAATGCATCTGGATAGAGTGCTTTCTGTGATGCATCTGTAAAAATTACTAAGAGTCTTTATGGACATGCAGAATTTCCTTAGTTTGCTGACAAAGTATAGGTGTTAATGTGCTTTCTCGACCATCACATCAACATGGGTTAGTGGGTGGAATTAGTATTTGGAAATGATAAATCTCTGTGTTATGATTCAACAGTAGATTGGGTGGGATGTAACAAAAAGTCTATGGGTTAAGTACTATATATACTTATGAATAGGTCACTTTTTGAAGACTGTTTTCTAAACTGAAATTAAGGGATTGACTCACCACGAAGTATTGTTCATGAGGGGATGAATTTCATGCTTGGCATGAGTCAAAAAATGGACAAACAAGAGCTAGATTTCTATATCAAATAATAACCAACAAAAGGAAAAGGAATTATGACCATTATTGAATATTTATCTACAAAACAATTGTCTCCATTCTGCCTGCTGCAGTAGAAAAGGACAGTCTTACTGTACCCCAGTTACCCGTACTGTAAAGTACATGTTGGTCTACAAATATGTAGAAAAGCTAATAAGCATACCAGCAGGTGGTCATCTACCAGGGTAATGGCATGCACAGGTCAAATATATGTATGTAAAATTACATAGATAAACATATACAGTATATTATATAGTTATCAACATTTAATTTAATGATTTGCAAATCACATTGCGTGTAACATGTGATGACGCAGGTATTGCAATTGAATCTAAATTGTGCAAATCATGCCCTTTAAGGGTGCATATATGATCAGGAAGAGACCCAAAAAAGAACTAAAGTTGACTTATACATGAGGAATATGAGAAATATCCGATCTTTTGGCCAAAATAAGGGGTCAACCTATACATGTGATCGGCATACACATGAGTATATACAGTAATTCAAATTAACATGTTTATTGGCAGTAAAATATATAGAGAGCAGCAATGAAATATATTGAGTGGTAAGTTAATATATTCAGCAGTAAGTATATGTTAAGCAGTAGATAAACATATATTGTAGGAAATATATGAAGTTGCAACTGTATATTGACAATGAATCTCATGCCCTTCCACCATCTGGGACCTTACTTTATGATGGTCAGTCTGAAGAACTTGGGAGGCCTGGGACTGTTCTTGATCCCAGTCCAAGATGAAGTCCGACAGCACGTAACACATGGGTTGAGTTGGTAATAAGTCTCACTGTCTTCTTATAGTTAGAAATCATGGATCGAGATGAAGTCCACTGAATGGGATGAAGTCCCTGATGTTAGTACTATTCTGAATCTAAGATTACATTCTGTATCATTATTTCATGGCACTTTCAGTACTTTTCTAGACATTGCATTATACAGAAAAACATCTCCAGGTGGCTCTGTGTGATGGCCCAGCAGGACAATTCTCACAGTTTAGTGTCATGTGTTCATCTCTCAGTCAAAACAGGCTGTTTTTTTTTCACATTAGGCCTGTTTACCATGTACTTTTCATCTTTATTTTAATTATTCATTGTCATGCCCAATTAAGCCTTACCAACTAACCCTTAATGATATGATCTAAACATGTTATTTTTGATCTTACCACAACAGCCTGTCATGAACATATTCAGTGACTGAGCTTCCACAGACCCCACGGGTGAGAATTCCAATGATTCACCAACCTCTCAGTGAAGAAATTTCCCTTTATCTGAGCATTAAATGGCCTCCCCATTATTTTCGGAATATGTCCATGGACCATCACTACACTATCCCTGCCTCATCTCCTCCCAGCTAAAGGAAATGTCATTCCTCCATTTGCCCCATCTAGCCCTTTATACATTTTGTAAGTTTCATTCAGCTGTATAACAAATGTCTTTGAAGCCCTCTTGTTAACATCAGCCACAATTTACATTTCTCATGTTTATTACACTTTCTCATCCTCAATTCAGCTGTGCCTAACTTTATTTTATGTTGATATTGATTCCTCGCTATTTCTAATTTATCTTACGTTACATTTCTTTGACATCTCAATTTCACATTGTACTCTATTTTTTATGCTACTTTACTCTTTTCTGACATAATATATTCTCTTTCTAAATCACATAAAATAGCTTTTAAGGATCCACATTCTCTGGTTTTGATTTCTATTCAATCCTCCAGACAGCTCTTCTCATCAACCCCTCTGGACAGAACATCAATTAATTGGAACTTCTGAAATGATAACAAATATAAAACTAGGACATTACAATCTTCAAATGAAAATGAATATCACTTTTTGCAAGGACAGGAAAAAAGGCCATTCAATTTAGCAATCCTATCCCTTTCATAAACTAATTTTACTTCTTTACTTCCTCTTTCATGAGTGGAGGTGGTGATGTAGTGATTCTGGAATTAGAGGTGTTCAGAAGGTTGGGCAGTTTTTGTTTAAGAAAGTAGAGTCTTCAAAGGACTCAAGATTAAGAATAGAGTTCATAGAATTTTTCACAGGTTACTTGCTCTGGCTAGGAATTCAAATCCAACATAGCAGATGGTGTTACATGAAATCATTTTTTTTTAAAACTCTGAAATAAAAAAGCTAGTCTCATGGTGATCATGTAACCACCAGTGAACTCATCTGATTCATTAATGTCCTATAGTGAAAAAGATCTGCTGTCCTTAGCTGCTTAGGCTGACATGTGACTCCAGACCCACAGTGATGTGATTGATTCTTAACCAGTTTTTGGGTAATTAAGATTAGGCAATAAACATAGTGATACTCACATTGGAAGGAATGAATTTTTAAAAATATTTTCCCACTCCAGAGAGACATCAGATTCTCTTGAAATCAATTATTTTGCCTGCTTCCTTTGAATTTCCTGGTAAATTACTCAGCTACTCCAATTTGTTTTTGCTATGAAATCTCAGTTCTCCATATTTCATATTTTTAAAGTGTTTCCAGGTATGTTAAATTCTTAGATTTGTGAACAATTAATCTGTGAGAATTCCAGGAATACTATTCCTAATCTTGAGACCTTTGAAGACAGTTCTTTCTGAAACAAAACCTGCCCAACCTTATTAACTTTTCTAACTCCAGAATCGCTTTTCACTGTGAAAAACTATTCTTTGCAGATCCTACCTGGCAGTCGATTGTTTGCAGACCCTACCTGATAGTGTATTGTTTTCTGAACCACCTGTTCTGAATAGACAATGCTTGCTGAACCACATTACTGTATATAATTCCATTATTAACTGTTAATACAACCAGTTTTACAAACAAAGTGTTTACTTCAGATTTGTTGACCAAAAATGCCAAAGAAATTCTAAGTAAGCCGCACAACGTTTAATAAATTGCTATGATCAAATCCTGAAATTTGTGTTTTGCATTGTCTGTGACAAAAGCTGAAAACATTATCATCTGGAGTGCATTCAGATTACACTGAGGTTTTAGGCGAAACCATCCCATGAAATGAAAGTTCCCTATTTTGAACAAGAAAAAAAAAATTCAAGTAATTTTGTAACTCCACTAACAGGTTAGCAAAAAGCATATAAAAGTAATAACAGAGTTCCAACTCCAGATTAGAGTCTTGTACAAGGTGATTCTGCTGAAACAGCCAACTGAAATCATCAACTTGGCCACACGTAAATATGGGCCTCACCCTGGTTTTATGTGCAAATGCTTTCCAGATTAAACCACTTTATTGTAGCATCAGCAAATTTTTTTTTTCTCTGCAGACAAGTTGAATGCGACATTTGCAAAGGGCTGCAGATGAGGCCAAAGTATTATTGGTATCTGATTGTAGGAACATAGAAATAGGACATTCAATTCCTCAAGGCTGTTTTGCCATTTAGTCAGATCATAGTTGAATTGTAGTTGATTCCACCCATCTACCTAACAAAAATCTATGAATATGTTTTAAAATTTTCAAGTGAAAAGTTCCAGATTTCTATTTCTCTCCCTGATAATAAGTGCTTCATACATTCCTGAATTACATTTTGTATGTAATTGTATAGCCATGTACTGCATTCCCCACAAGAAGAAATAGTTGATTTACTTTATCTAGGCAGTCTTCTACTACAGTGGGTAATATCTCTGCTTTGGAGCCAAAAGCTGTGGATTAAAGCCCCACCCCAGGGACTGATGGCCAAGAAAGGTGTGCTCATAATGTGGCCAAACAGGTTGGGTATCAATTTGTAAATCTTTCAGCAGAAGAGGGTAAGCAAGAAAATAAATGGAGTAAGAGACAAACATATTATTGCATTCTTAATTAACTAAAGCTTAAAGGTGTAATCCTCTTTAATCTTCTCAGTCTAAAATGCCGATTCTCCACTCATTCTGTAATACCAGCTGTTTAATCGAATGAAGCCCTGCTCCTGATAACTGACTACCTTTCATTCAATATTGTTTGGTCCTCAAACCTGACTTTGCTAATTAATTTCTTCACTGTTCCATTCACTACACTGTTTAGTGCAGTTAATTTATCCTACAAGGTTCAGAAAGCCTGTCAACAGTTTTGAGTTTGAAATAAATATAAGGCAATTAAAAAAAAAGTCTGCTCTGTTTCTTATCTTCAAATCATAACCATATCCAAAATATATAAAGTGCAATAATCTTAGGTGTGGAAGGAATAACCTGTTTAATTATGCAATTACCAGTGCTGACATATTGGTCCAAAGGTTGCATTAAAAAAGTCAGTGAGGTTATAGTAATTTGTGTAGAAATTTCACAGCAAGGGCAGATGTGTGATTAAATGCAGAAATCTTTTGATTGCTGCCAGAGATACACCCTTTGTAATCTTGTTCAAATGCATCTAGAAGTGTAAAATAACTGCACTGGCTAGGATGGTAAATACAGAGTAAACTTGACGTTTGTTTCAAGTTTAAATGCCTACTTACCGATGTTGTAAATGTTCAATCAACCTCTCTGACACTGAAAATTAACTATTTTATGTGTGGAATATAATTTCTTCAATTGGTTTTAAACTGGTGATTTAAAAATATTTGCATTTTTGTTTTACTTTTTCCTTCTATCTCATTTTTTCTCTCAATCCAATCTTTCCTTCCTTTTAGTCTCTTTCCACGCCCAACTTGACTGTGAATTAGAGTCGTAGAGATGTACAGCACAGAAACAGACCCTTCAGTCCAACTCGTGCATGCCGACCAGATATCCCAACCTAATCTTGTCCCATTTGCCAGCACTTGGCCCATGTCCTTCCAAACTCTTCCTATTCATATGCCCATCCAGATGACTTTTAAATGTTGCAATCGTACTAGCCTCCACCACTTCCCGGCAGCTCATTCCTTACACGTACCATCCTCTGTGTGAAAAAGTTGCCCCTTAGGTTTCTTTTATATCTTTCCTCTCTCACCCTAAGCCTATGCCCTCTAGTTCTGGACTCCGCTACCCCAGGGAAAAGACTTTGCCTATTTATCCTATCCATGCCCCTCTTAATTTTATAAACCTCCTCAGCCTCCGACGTTTGAGGCCTCCAGCCTATTCAGCCTCTCCCTGGAGCTCAAATTCTCCAGCCCTGGCAACATCCTTGTAAATATTTTCTGAACCCTTTCAAGTTTCACAACATCCTTCCGCTAGGTCCTTTGCTTTTATTGAAGTTGCCTGGTATCTGTCTGATTTCCTTGTCAAGATGTGTCAATGTCCATCTTGTTTGACACATTTGGTGTAAGAAGGAGCTGTCTACTGATGAGGTGAGTTGAACTAGAATGACATTTCTGCTTGGGAACTCTGCAACCTTCTGCGCTCAATATCAAGTTCAATAATTTTAGGACCTTCCTAAAATCTTCTCTAAAGAGCATCTTCTCCCAGCGCTTTACCCCCTCCCCAACATACCAGGCCCTGCCATCAAATGGATTGCTACCTCTCACAACCTATTGTTAACCAATAACTCTCCACATTAGCAGCTTCTTCCAAGCTGACCTTTACCAGTCCTTTGTCTGCCCAATTCTATCTGAGCTCCACCTTCACCTATTGGTTACTATTTCTCCCACACCCCCACCCCCATGTCCACCATCTTTTTCCTAGCTACAATGAGTTATGAAGGAGGGTCACTGGACCTGAAACATAACCTCTGCTTTCTCTTCACAGAAACTGCCAAATGTGCCGAATTTTTCCAGAAATTTCATTAGGTTCCCATCAGAAAATATTCAATTGATGATACAGTTGGAGAATGCATGATTTGGAGATGTCGGCGTTGGACTGGGGTGTACAAAGTTAAAAATCACACAACACCAGGTTATAATCCAACAGGTTTAATTGGAAGCACAAGCTTTCGCAGCGTCACTTCTACTCCCATCTTATGAAGGACCGACACTCCGAAAGCTAGTGTGCTTCCAATTAAACCTGTTGGACTATAACGTGGCGTTGTGTGATTTTTAACATTGGAGAAAGCAATCATTTAAAAATGAATTTCATTGGTTTGTGAAATGGTAACAATCAGACATCATTTTCGAATTACTGAAAGCATAAAGCAGGAAAATAGAAAAATGCTTTTTCAGTCAAAGGATTATTTTGGCATGAAATGCCTTACCAAGTGAGGTCAAGTAAATTGTAGAACTATTGAGAATAAGGCCATATGGCCCAGTGGATCTATATTGGGTTATGATGGGGAAATCCAAGAGAAATCTCTCTGCCCCAATCTTTTCCTGTCACTTGGGAAGTTCTGTTTCAAACATTAACAAATATTAAATTAAAAGATGCAATGTGCATTGCCACAGCTACTCACTCTGGCAGAATATTTTATGCTCCGACAACTCTCTAATATAGAAATTTCCTCCGACCTCTTTCTTTACTCTCTTCGTCACATGTGATGAGTCCTTATCACTGATTTACCAATCAGAGGGAATAGCTTTTCCCTGTTAATGTGACATTTATGAGAAAGTTAAATAAACAGTCAAAGCTGAACAAGGTTAAGCGGGACAAACATAAAACTAGGAAAAAACATTCGGGACGATATAACGCAAATGTTGAGTGAAACATACACATAAAAAATGGACTGACAATGATGCATCTCTCACTGAAATATATACTATTACCAATAGTCAAACAAGAACATGCTTATACACAGACTAATTTCACCATCAGGAGTTGAATTGGATTATATGACATTCATATGAGTGGAGGTAAGAAATAACAAAAGGAAGAAAACTCTGGTGGGAGTAATCACGAATGGGTTAGTTTATAGATTTCTTAACTGTAGTTAAACTGCAGGACAGAGAATAAATCAAGAGGTAATGAGGTTGCAGTGATTTAAACCAGATGAATCTCATTGACCATAAGATTACTGATTGGGGTTGTTAACCATGACCAATCAGAGACCTCTGGCTGACAGATATAAACAGAGAATTAAGAAAAAAAAAAAAAATAAACAGAGAATTCCACCCGGGTGTTTTCCTATCTTCCTGGTGGTGGAAATTGAATAAAGATTTGTGCACTTTGTGTCTCTCACTGTGTCTCACACCTGCTCGCGCACACCATGGGTACTGGGGAAAAAATAAGCACTACCACAGTTAGGCGGTAATGTGGGGGTTAAAAAAGAAAAAAAAAGAAAAAAAGAAGATAAAAATTAACAGAGAATTCAGAGGATCTCCTCACTCCAGAACTGACTCTGAGCTGACTGGTAACAGCCAATGTGCACATGTAAACAAAGAGTGACTTGGTGATGGGATACCAGCCTCTATGCAGTTATTTCAGAGGACATTAAAAAAAAGAGAGTAAATTATTTATGGGTGAGTTTAATCTTGATGTAGATTGGGAAAATCAATTGTAGCCACAAGGAAGAAATCACTAAGTATATTTGGGAGGACAGTTTCCTTCAGCAATATTTGTAAATCCAAATGGGGATCAGACTATTTTGTATCAGGTAATGTGTGATGATGTAGGTTTAGTCAATGATCAAAGGTTAAAACATCCCTGAGAAAACAATGACCTTAATGTGGTAGAAATTAACATTCTGCGTGAGATTGCGAAACAGGGGTCAAGATCAGTTATGCTGAACTTAATTGGGAATATTTATATATAAGAGAATGAGGGCCATGTTAGCTGGAGTGAAATGGAAAGGATAGTTACCAGAAAAGACCGTATTTAAGAAAATAATTAATGACTCCAAACAAATTTTAAAAAATAACAGACCAACTATGGTTGACCAGTGAGTTAAGAATACTATTAAACTGAAAGATTTGAAGGTGGCAAAGATTAGTGGTAAATATCAGGTTGAAAAAATTTTAAAAACCAACAGAAGATGACCAATAAATAATAATTTTTTTTTTGAAAAAAACCTTGACGGTAAACCAACAAGTAATACTAACATGTTCAGCAATTCTTATGGAGTCATGGAGATGTACAGCATGGAAACAGCTCCTTGGTCCAATTATCCATGCTGACTAGATGTCCTAAATTAATCTAGTCCCATTTGTCAGCATTTGGCCCATATCCCTCTAAACCCTTCCTCTTCATGTTCCCAATGCCTTTTAATGTTGTAATTGTACAAACCTCCACCACTTCCTCTAGCAGCTCTACCACCATCTGCATGCAAAGGTTGCCCCTCAGGTCCCTTTTAAATCTTTCTCCTCTCACTTTTAACCTATGCTCTCTAGTTTTGGATTTCTTGACCCTGGGAAAAAGACCTTGGCTATTTACCCTATCCAAGCCCCTCATGATTTCATCAGTCTTCATTAGGCTACCTCTCACATTCTGATGCTCCAGGGAAAATAGCTTCTCCTATAGCTCAAACCCTCCTCCCCATCAACGTCCTTGTAAATCTTTTCTGAACCCTTTCAAGTTTAACATCATCTTTCCTATGACAGAGAGAGCAGAATTGAATGCAGTAATCCAAAAGTGGCCTAACGATGCCACAACATGACATCCTAATACTATACTCAATGCATAGATCAATAAAGACAAGCACAACAAATGCCCTTTCTACCTGCGACTCTACTTTCAGGGAACTATGAACCTTCACTCGTAGGTCTCATTGTTTGGCAACACTCCCCAAGACCTTACCGTTAACTGTATAATTCCTGCACATATTTAGAACATAGAACATAGAACATAGAAAAATACAGCGCAGTACAGGCCCTTTGGCCCTCGATGTTGCGCCGACCAAAGTCTACCTAGCCTACACTAGCCCAATAACCTCCATATGCTTATCCAATGCCCGCTTAAATGACCATAAAGAGGGAGAGTTCACCACTGCTACTGGCAGGGCATTCCATGAACTCACAACCCGCTGAGTAAAGAAATTGACCGTAGCAAAATGCAACATTTCATGCTTATCTTAATTAAGCTCTATCTTCCACTTCTCTTTCTATTGGCCCATCTGATTAAGAGCCCGTTGTGCTCTGAGATAACCTTCCTCACTGTCCACTACACCACCAATTTTGGTGTCACCTGCAAACTTTCTAACCATTCCTCCTATTTTCACATTTAAATCATTTAGATAAATGACAAAAAGCAGTGGATCCAGCACTGATCCTTGCAGCATCCCGCTTGTCACAGGCCTCCAGTCTGAAAAACTAGCCTCCATCACCTCACTCTTCTTTAAATATATAAGAAGGAAGAGAAAAGCCAAAGTAAACATGGACCTGCCAGAGAACGAGACTGCAGAAATAATAATGAGGAACCATGAAATGGCATAGGAGTTGAATAAATACTTGCAGCAGTTTTCATAGTAGAAAGCACTAATAACATTTCAAAAATACTAACTACTCCAGGGCCAAAACCGGGAAAGGAAATCAACCCAGTAATTATTATTGTAGAACCAAAAACAGGAGACCTAATAGGCTAAATGATTATTAGGCCCCATGTCTGATGGGTTTCATTCTCGGATACCAAAGGGAGTAGCCACAGAGATAGTGGATGCACTAGTAATCTTCCACGAGTCCTTGGATTTTGAACATGTCCCAGAGACTTGGAAAACTGCCAGTGTAAAATGCTGATTCAAAAAGGAAAGGAGACAATAACAGGAAATAAAAGGCTAATTAGCTTAACAGTTATTAGAAAACAATTTGTCTATTATACAGGATTAAATAACAGAGCAGTTAGAGATATATCATCAAGCAGAATCAGCATGGCTTCTCCACAACATTCCAAGACTTAGTAAGTTCAGAGACCATCATTATGGACCAGACCAAACCCTCTTAAAATATATTCAGAAGATTGTGTAGATCCTAACTTTTTCTTATTTCTAAGGTAAGTGTAAGGTGTTGCATTCCAACTTGTAAAAAATATCAGATTTGAAGCCAACCACATTTTATTGATACACTATAATTAAAATATAAGAAAAGAAAAAGAAATTAGAAGAACATAACTCCACTGGACAACATAACAGAACAATAGATCATTTAACTACTAAACAGTAACTGTTCCAATATGGTAACATCCCATAATCACACACTTGACAAAAGGCAAAATTCCATAAAATAAATTTCTCACAAGTAATTTTCCAATCCAAGAAGAAAAATATCAAGAGAAAACATTGAGACAGAGAGTCACAGGGAGAAAGTATTGCAGCTTCTAAATCTGGCTTCAAGACCCAGCAACTGCTGAAAACTAAAAGTCCAAAAATCCTAGTTCTTTGTGAGCTTGACCCCACCCATTCAGGCTCCTTCTATTGTTCCAACTTTTTTTTTAAAAAATGGTCCCGCAGGTTGTTGACTTTATTGGCTTTGGAGCAGACTGCACTTCTGTCACAACCTTCCTTCTTAAAAGAAAGGAAAAAGTACACCTCTTAAAACTGTAGTATCATCATACCATGGTATAGAGTTGTTGTATAAGCATGGTTAATGAATAAAAAATGGCAAGTTGGGATAGGGGAGTATTTTTAGGATGGCAACCTACAACTAGTGGAGGGATGCAGGGATTAGTGTTAGAACAACAATATTTGGGTGTGGGAAGTTGAATATATTCTTACGTTGTCTGCACACATCAGGTTTGAAGATATTTTCTTCTGAGGAAAGATTGAGTAGGTTGAGCTGTTACTCACTGGATTTTAGAAGAATGAGAGAAGACTTTATTTAAACATATAAAATTCTTAGGGGACTTGACAAGATGGATGCTGAGATTCTCTCCTCCTCATGAGAGAGTTTAAGACCAGACAGTATAATCTCAGTGTAATAACTTGCACAGGTAGGACAGAGATGAGGATCTCTCAGGTGGTCGTGAATCAGTGCCATTCATTACTGCAGAGAGCTGTAGAGGTTAGGTCATGAAGCCTTTATTGAAGGCTGAGAGAGGCAAATTTTTAATCAGTAAGGGAATCAAAAATGGAAAAAGGCAGGAAAGTGGAGCTGAGGATTGTCAGTTCGTCCATGATCTCAATTAATGGTGGAACTAGGTTGAGTGGTCTGTTTCTGCTCCATGTCTCATGGCTTTACAAATGAAATCCTGAAGGAGGCTGACATCATTCCTTAAAAATAACGCCTGGAATGGTGGACAATATTTCTTGCAGCCAATGTTCACTCCCTTTTGATCATTTTGGGTGCTGAAAAGGGGTCTTCCAGAATTTTATTTACCCTGTATTAGAGTATTCTCATTCCTTTTAAATGTCTCCCTGGAGATTACATAGTTTCTGGTGGACAGGACGCATTGAGGAACATGGTAGTTACTTGCAGCTTGACCCAATGGAGCACTCTCAATAGACCAGTTGGTCTTTTCTTTCTGTCTATTTTTTTTGTGCTCATATCAACTTGCCTTTCAGAAGTCACTTCACAAAGGTTTATGACGAACTTGAGTAATCTGTTTTATTTTTGTAAAATCTGTTAGGCTTTGGTCAAACAACCAATGTTAACAGTTTTAAGGAGTTGCTGAGCCAAATAATTACAATAAGATGAATTTATGCACACAACAAAATTTGTCAGCTTGTGGCTTACTGATAATTTCAGTTCACATTTCATCCCATCGATTGGTTCAGTTGAGTTCAAGCAAGTTCCCTAAATGACGTTGTCAACAGTCAATGTTTAATAATTTCATGAACAAAATAAGCTAAAATATTTTCCATAAATTCTCAGGTAGAAGCTACAGGTTTGCTTTCCAATAAAAGAAATGTTGATAATTAGTACAACACACAGTAAACACATCGTGATTCAAATACAGTTATGAGCTAAAAGCTGCATTTTAAGACAACTGTTTCCATCCGTCTGATTTTCAAACAGAGTTCCTGAGGGCATGGAACAAAGAGATTTTAAAAATTTAGTAAGTGTAGACGAAAATGTTTTGTAAGAAGCTGATTGCTACTAATTTGGTGAGAGAAGCAAACCTGTCAGTTCATCTGTTTGCACCCTGCCCCTGCTGATCATTTCAGACCCAAATCACAGCCTCTGCCATAAAGCAATCCTCTTCCATCATAGTTAGGTTCCTGCTGTCATATATTTCATCATAGCTCAATAATGCCAAGAGTCATTCCTTGTGAAAATTGAAAAGTGCATTCTGCATCCTTATTCGAACACAGCAGCATATTCCCCTGAAACATACATAGCTTGCCAGCTGATGCATAAACCTTTGTCACCTTTAACATTGCTCTTTCCATTAGAACCTCTTTTTTGTATTGTATCACTGTTACTGCAGGCATTTTTTCCTTTGCTTCTAAGCTGCAAAACCATTATTTTTAGTATATATTTATTATATTATCTGTTATATTATATATGCATACTCTGATATGTTATATTATTTATGAATATATCACATATGAAGGATATATGTTATAAGTTTCCTTGCTGAGCTGGTAGGTTTGTTCTCAGATGTTTTTTCACCATGCTAGGTAGCATCATTGGTGACGCACTGGTGTTCTGTCCCGCTTTCTATTTATGATTCTTGGTCTGTTATGGTGGGTGATATCATTCCCGGTTCTTTTTCTGAAAGGTTGGTAAATGGGATCCAAATTGATGTGTTTGTTGATGGATTTCTGGTTTGAATGCCAGGCCTCTAGGAATTCCCGTGCATGTCTTTGTTTAGCCTGTCCCAGGATGGATGTGATGTCCCAGTCGAAGTTATGTCCTTCTTCATCTGTATGTAAGGATATTAATGATAGTGGGTCATGACTTTTGGTGACTAGTTGGTGCTTGCGTATCCTGATGGCTAGTTTCCTGCCAGTCTGTCCAATGTAATGTTTGTTGCAGTCCTTGTAGGGTATTTTGTAAATGACGTTCATTTCGCTGGCTGTTGAAACACATTGAAACTAGCCACCAGGATATAGGTGCACCAATTAGCCACCAAAGGACATTACCCACATCACGAGTATCCTTACATACAGACGAAGAGGGACACCAGTTTAACGAGGACAACACGTCCATCCTGGGACAGGCTAAACAGAGACATGCATGGGAATTCCTAAAGGCCTGGCCTTTCCTCAAACTTGAAATCCAAGAACAAACATATCAATTTGGATCCCATTTACCAACCTCTCAGAAAAGAACCGGAAATGATATCAAACACCACAACAGACCAAGACACATAAATAGAAAGCAGGACAGAACACCAGCGCTTCAATGGAGGCTCACTGATGATGTTACCAAGCATGGTGATGACATGTCTGAGAACAAATCTACCAGCTCAGGGAGTAAACTTATAACCTGAACTTCAACCTGAGCTACAAATCTTCTCAAAAATCGCAATTAAGGATATATATTTCTGTTATCATATTTTGCATTAAAATATTACATTGCTATGGAGTTATTTTGCCAGAAAAACATCAAGATTCATGTCATTCTCTAATTTAATTACCTATTAATGATGCCTGAGAAGTGATCATCTTGCCTCTCTCCAGGCAGTCTTTCTTCTGTAATGTACAAGGTTTGATTATCCCAACTTGGTGCCACTTCACTAATAATTATTGATTTGTCTCATATAATCGATCAATCACCTCAGTCAATCACCTGGATTACTCAGCAATTAATAAAAAGGCGTGTTTTTAGTTTCACTGCCTGACTCGTCCTTTGGAAAACAAATTTCATGCTCATTAGATAACTGATTTGATTTCATTCCATTATATTGGTAGGATGAAAACTGGTGGATAATTCAATACATGAGCAATCTGCTGTGTCAGATTATCACTAGGGAGTGAAAGTGAACATTTACTTCATGGCAATATTGGCATAAACAGTATTTCTCAGAGAGATCAATGTGTATTTCTTCAGAGTATGCAATGAAGGAAATAAGGTAGCTTGTTTTGCCAGTTTGTTGAAATAAAAGATTATTGAGTGTAATAGTCTGCTTGGAACATTTATTGGAATTAATTTGTTTGTAGTTTAAGACAGTGGATGAAATAGAGAGGGACAACTTAAAGAAAGTTACCTTAATTTTGCAGTTCATGTCACTCACCAATTATTTCAAAATGTTAATGTTATATCTTTTGGAGGCTGTTATGGTAATGGGAAAATTTGAACCATCAATTTCCAAAGTCAGTCATCTGAATTTAATACCAGAGTCCTATCATGGACTAAAGGATGTGTCACCGGACCTGAAATGTTAACTGATTCGCCTTCAGTGATGCTGCCAGACTGAGCTTTTCCAGGAACTTCTGTTTTTGTTCAGGATGGTTTGTTGCCTCCTCCCCAGACTGTTTACAGACTGTTCTCTGATTAACAACCCCAAACAAACCCTCATAATACACTAGGTGGGCAGACACCAAGTAGATGATTGGTGTAAATAAATGATTATGGGGCAGTTGTACTCATTTGCAAGCCAAATGACCAGTATAATATGCTGCTCATACCATCATACCTTTAATGAGGACAGGTGGAATGGACATCCTGTTTTTTGCACTCAGGCAAGAAGGAAGGGAGGTTGTGAGCCATGATAAATCAAAAGCACGTCCCTCCCCCATAAATAATCACTCTTCATTCCTTCCATTCCCCCTGAGCCCCAACCTCACACCTTAGCCCCTCATTTCCCACCTTGGGAATTCAGTTCCTTGTCCACCCTGAAATTCTGGGACTTGCCTTCCCTTACAGCCGTCCACCTTCTTTGTGCTGTTGTGCAGTGCCCAGTCAGAGGCTTGGCACTGATGGATTGATCACCAATCAATGGGAGGATTTCTGACTCTCATCCACCACAGACAATCTAGCTATCAAGGCCTATACTAGTGGAAACTTCAAGAACTGCATATCAGCCTTCCTTCTGAAAAAGGATGTTCTTGCTACAAATGAGTGCTGAGAATGTTTGCCAGAATGAATCCTGGCGTGGAGGGACTGACATATGAGGAGATTATGAATTGTTTAGGGATTATAGTCTGTGAAGCTCAGAAGACTGGGGATGTGGGAGGAGTCTGATAGAATACTACAAAATTCTCGCAGGAGTTGACTGGGAGGAAGGATGTTCCTGATGGTCACAGAGCCCAGAATCAGGACCCGCAGTCTAACAATATGGGGTAAATCATTTGAAACTGAGATGAGGAGCAATGTCTTCACCCTGAGAGTGGTGAGCCTGTGGAATTCTCCACAATGGAAAACAATCAATCAAAAACATAGTATGATTTCACAAAGGAGTTAGGTATAGAGCTTGGGGCTAAAAAGATCGGTTATCAAGTTGAAGGTGTGTACTGTACCTTTAAGAGAGAGTGAATACTGATCTGAACTGAGAGATTACAAGCACCTGTGTATATTACTCAATGGCAGGCCCAGAGTGTACTGGAAAATTGAAAATATGCAACATTTGGCTGTGAAATGGATAACTGAGTTTTGGCTGCAGTTTTGACAACAATTAAAATTTACTCAGTTTAAATTCTGCCCCAAGATACTAAAACCCAATCGAGTTTGAATTTATTGTTTTGCCAACATCGAACCAATGAGAAGATCCGATGTTGGGGATACAAAAATGCAGACATTTTGAAAATGGAGAGAGAGCAATTGCCATCAAGATAGATCCGAGAAATTAGGAAACACACTCTATCAAAGGTACCTTGTCATATGAAATATACTCACAGTAAAAAGAAAGAAGATGACTCAGGGAATTCAGCAGGTGGAAGAGCGAAGTCACAGAAGATGACAGTGGCTGATGGTTTTGAAATTAATTTGATGTAATTTTACTAAGTGTTTTGTTGGAACAGCATATTGTTATAGAATTGGAGGCAGGTAATAAGCAGTTAAGAAAAAGGGGGGCTTAGAGTTGTGAACAGTTGTTTAATGTTCACTTTCAGTGTTAATAAATAAACTGATGTTATTTTCTTTAAGTAGTGGAATTTGGGAGTTCTCTGTCACTCATATTTTAACAGATTATGAGGCAAGGTGAGCTTTTCTGGGTGCAGAAATTAGCAGAAGGGTTCAGCTCCATGTCATAAGAGTTGGATCACTGAGTTGGATGACCAGCCAAGATCATAATGAATGGTGGAGCAGGCTTGAAGAGCCAAATGGTCTACAGCCACTCCTATTTTCTTTGCTATCAGACTTTGGCACACAGCTAACACTATTGGGCTAGAGTCTTAGAGACGTACAGTATGGAAACAGACCCTTCAGTCCAACTTGTCCATGTTGACTAGACCTTCTAAATTAATCTAGTCCCATTTGCCAGCATTTGGCCCATATTCCTCTGAACCCTCCTGTGCAGAATGTGACAGATCACTGGATTTGAGTGGTAAATTTATATTTAATTCTGATATGAAGTTGTAGGATGAAATCTTGCACTTTGATTCTGCCATATTAAAGGAACATTGGAATTGCTTATGGTTTTCTACCTATTAACACAGGGAACCCGGTCCTTATTGAGACAGATATCTGGAAGTTTGTTAACAACTAATTATATAATACAACACGTCAGACTTATATTTACAGTCTAGGTTATATGCTTGCGTAGATGGTAAGATGGAGAGCTCTTGTACTGGAGCATCATGTGTTGTGATGTAATCTAACTGCCTTAAGGTATGATGCCTTTCTGAAATCTGTTTGAACTAATGGGTGCTAAGTTCATAACAGCATGGAAGTGTTGTCTTGCTATGATGCAAACTTTGCATAGGCAAGTGACAAAAGAGAAGGCACCTTTAAGCAATGTACAAAATTGCACCAACAATTGACCTAGCCACAACTATCGTTATATTCACTATTGAACTCTTTAATCCAAATTTGCTGAAAATCCAGTCAATTACTTTTCTTGGACACAGCAGTGAGGAGTATTTCTTAACCTGCTTTGAAATTCTGTTTACATCAAGAGAACATTATGTTGATATGAGTATGAGCAAGCAACTCCTTTTGCAAGTACTTCCTGGGAGAAATGCACGAGACCAACCTTTCAATATCACCCTTATGCTTCCATGTATTAAACAAAAATAAGCAGAGCCCAATCAGAAAAGTTGTTGCATCCAAAAAATTTCATCACTTCAATTGTAAATCATTTTTCTCAGCAGTGACATAAAAGCTAATGAAAACACAAAAGAACAAGGATATGCATTCTCAGTAATGTCGTGTCAAAACAACACACTGCCTCTATTTTGACAGTGAGTTGCTAGTAAGGCAGCTGAACTGGCAATATTTTCCATTTTATTAAAACAGTTATTTCAAAGCGCAGGTTAGTCTATTCCCGGCAGCCGAAAATTCCCTTTGTCCTGATGATTCAGTGATAGGTTCTAGCCTGCCCACCATTGGATCTCTGATATAATTCCTGATCCACAAAGTATACCATCTTTTTGAAAAATTGAGAGAGAAAGAAAGAAAAAAGAGAAGGAAAGAAAATAATGTATCACTGCAATATTTAACATTTGTGTTAAAATCCATGCTCAATTTCACAAAAAAGTACTCACATCTTGGGAAAATTTCAGATCTCAAACATTCTGTATTTCTTTTTATTCATATGATTTGATTCATTTTCATTTCTCTCTTCGAATTATTGACTGGCTTTTATTTTGCTCTTGGCTGAGTTATTGTCCCACTTGATATTTTCTTGCCTTTTCACCCTGTCCGCCATGCTCTGTCACCGCTTTCCATGGATTGTCCACTTCCATTCCTATGGTTACTCATTAGTCAGATAACCTGATTGGAACAATCCCCTTGTTCTGCATCATATTCCATGGTATATTTTGAGCAGGTACAGAATGCACTGAGACTGACAGCCAGCCCCATTAGATACTGACATAGCCTCACATGACCAGCATATTCAATGAAGCCTTTAGCGTTCACTCCTACAGTATTGGAAAAAGTGTTGTTTGTCTGATGTATACAGCTATTTGTGGTTAGAATGGTATTAATAATAAAAATGTAACTGGTTGTGAAAAATTCTGCTGCCTTAAAGAAAATTGCATTTGGATGAAAGGATTAGCTTTTTACACATGTGGATGCTCTTAAGCCGAGCTTGCCAGCACAGTGTATGGCAAATTTTTGCAATTTCCAATTGTTTACCATAGGTTCTGGTACAGACTCACATCCATTTTAGTGTAGTCACCCAAGATCTCAGAGCGCTGATGTGCAAGTAGCCAATAAAATAGAAGTATCCACATTCCACATTTGCTACAGCATGGAAGCGGATCACAAATTTGTGACATTTTACTAGAAAGGTGAGGAGGAAGATTCTCATGTGTGAAGTAAGAGCAAAAATAGCTGAGAGTTCAAGGACACCTCATCTGAAAACGTGGATTCAGTTTTCAATTAGAATTTTAATCAGAGCTAACACATCAGATTAGAAAATATATTACTTGAAAGACCAACGCAGATAGGGAAAGAGAGATCAACAGAGTAGATAAGAAAAGAAGAGCATAGAAGTAAAGACCATAAGGAAAAGGATGTAGATAAATTTCTCTAGGTTATACTTTAGCGGGATATGTTTTGACATGGCAATGCTGTTGCAAATCACCTGGCACACAGTAATTTAAATACAATGTAGGAACAAATTACTGCAGATGCTGGAATCTGTGCTGAAAACAAAAAGAAAACAAGCCAATATTTCGAATCCAGATGATTCTTCAGGTTCCTTGAGTTATCAGGTACCTTCATCAGGCTCTGCTGAAGAGTCAGCTGGACTCGAAATGTTAGCTTATTCTCGATTCATGGATGCTGCCTGACCCACTGTGATTTCCAGCACTTTTTGTTTTCAACACAAAGTCATTGATAGGAAGTAGGTCCAGTTCCAGGAGCAAGTGAACCTCAAAGCGTAAGAATTTCTGCATTGCTGCAGTTTTCATTCACGGCTGTTAATGTCACACAAATATCTTCCAACTGGATCGTCTTGAGGATTGCTTTGGATTGATTTTTGTCTTGTTTCTCCCCTCTGACCTTACTGCCAGGGGTTCAGAGTTCCTGATAGCATCATTCTTGGGAGCAATGGAATAGTCAATACTCTCTACCACAGCAAGGTGACAATCCATAGAAAGCGGTGACAGAGGATTTTTTTAGAACATTTTTTTTTGAATCCCTACAATGTGGAAACAGGCCCTTTGGCCCAACAAATCCACACTGACCCTCCAAACAGAAACTCACCCAGACCCATTCTCCTACATTTACACCTGACTAATGCACCTTACCTACACATCCCTGAACACGACAGGCAATTTAGCATGGGCAATTCATCTAACTCGCTATCTTTGGATTGTGGGAGGAAACTGAAGCATCCGGAGAAAACCCATGCAGACACAGGGAGAATGTGCAAACTCCACACAGACAATCACCTGAGGGTGGAATCAAACCCAAGGCCCTGGCAATGGGAGGCAGTAATGCTAACCACTGAGCCACCATGCCACCCCAAGGGTAGACAGAGTGAACAGGGTGAAAAGGCAAGCAAATATCAGGTGGGCTAATAACTCAATCAAGAGTAAATAGGAGCTGGTCAGTAACTCACAGAGGGAGAAGAAAGTGAATCAAATCACATGAATAAAAAGAAATGCAGAAATGCTTGATATCTGAAATTTTCCTAAAATGCGTGTAGCTTTTGGCAAAATTGAGCATGGATTTAACACAAATGTAAAAATACTGCAGATACTGGAAATCTAGAACAGATCTAAAGCATAGAAATTCCAGTATAGAGTCTTGGAGTCTTAGAGATGTACAGCACGAAAACAGACCCTTCAGTCCAACCGTCCATGCCGCCAGATATCCCAACCCAATCTAGTCCCACCTGCCAGCACCCGGCTCATATCCCTCCAAACCCTTCGAATTCATATACCCATCCAGATGCCTTTTAAATATTGCAATTGTACCAGCCTCCACCACTTCCTCTGGCAGCTCATTCCATACACGTACTACCCTCTGTGTGAAAACGTTGCCCCTTAGGTCTCTTTTATATCAAGCACATTTTGTTTTTGTATGATTACAGAATTTGCTTTTGTTCTTGCACTCTGCAGCCCGCTAATTTCATGCCTGTTATTACTTAGTGAGGGTGACTGAATCGTCATACATTTCCATGAAGTAGCAATGCTCATGAGCAACATATCAAAGGAAATTGCAGGCCTGCAGCTCATGATTTTTCACCCTTTTAAGTCTTAATTGACTACTACATGAATGCTTTCTCTTTCTCTCTCTCTTACACACACACACTATTTGGGACACCAACATATTACTAAAGAATCACACTCTTTCATTGTCAGTATGTAAATTGTACTCTGCAAAAGTTATCTTGAATCATGCATTGGGCGTGCAGGTTTGTTAAACTTGCTTAGTTGAAATACAGCAGGAAAATCTTTGATGCCAGCTGATTCAGACCAGCACATCTTTCTCTGTTGTTACTAACATTGGTTGATGACTGTTCTCTGCGTCTTCGATACACCGACAATCCTATTCCTTGGACAGTAGAGACACAACTTCACACCTACATGGGGAAATTGGGTAGTCTTGGAATTGGAAATAGATTTGTGAATATTCATATCAAACAGCTGTGTTCCTTCTGTTTAAACATTTTGTCAGCAACCTAGCTCTTTAAAATTTGCACTCGTGGCATTATGCAGTGAGATGTTAATTTTTAAATAACTTTAAAACACACAATCTGATGAAAGTCAGCACGAGCAAACGCAGCCCCAGTGCCAGTACGAGGTTTTGCCAGGTTAGATGCAATAAACAATTAAATAGTGCCTTAATAATTAAATAGCATGCCTTTGCTGAAGCTTCAGCAGTCCAATAAAATTAAATTATTATTTAGTGTCATTA
The DNA here is from genome assembly GCF_020745735.1 of Hemiscyllium ocellatum. Taxonomy (NCBI): domain Eukaryota; kingdom Metazoa; phylum Chordata; class Chondrichthyes; order Orectolobiformes; family Hemiscylliidae; genus Hemiscyllium; species Hemiscyllium ocellatum. The sequence continues at coordinate 8,164,035 of NC_083423.1, forward strand.
TTTTTGATCTTTGAAGAAGACTTGAGACATCAACGCTGATTCTCTCTCTGCAGATATTGCCAGACCTGCTGAGTTTCCCCAGCATTTTCTGTATCTACTTACCCTTTTGAGACTATCTAAATTTAAGATCTTTATTGTGAACAGACATAGCGGTCCAAGCACGGGTTTAAAACCAATCCCAGAAGGTATAGAACTTTCCCAAATTGCACCAGAACAATTCACTCTGGTGTGCAGCAGGAAAGTGGGAAATTGACTCACTGCAAAGATGTGTCTAAAGGCTAATCCTTCATCAAACCACAGGCAACAATTGATAAGCACATCGCAAAATGTGGCCAACTGCACTATTTATTTGCATCAAGCAAACAGCAATCAAGTTTTCAAAATGTTGTGAGTCTCTCAAGTCATCCGGAAGCCCTATCAACGAACATGCTGGGTTGATGCTAGAGGTGGTGATTGAGGAGGGAAGGTGATGAGGGTGATTCACGCAATTCATGCTCCCTCAAGCGCCCCACAAGCCCCACCCACACCCCCAAACTCAAAGGCCGGTACCCCGACAGCAAGTCACCCTTTATTTACACATGGAGAGTCCTTGATACTGATCCAGCTCCCTCAAAGCCAGCTCTCAGAGTGAACAGAACCTCAGATACTCCTGTTGGTTTTTTTTATATAAAAGGATTGTGATCAATTAGGCCAGTGCTCTGGGGAGTGGGAGATGGTGAAATAACTCCACAGGGGCCAGTATCCAATTGCCAAGTTACCCTTTATTTACATGTAGAAAGCCCTTTACACTGACCCAGCTCCCTCAAAGCCAGCTCTCAGAGTGAACAGAACCTCAGATACTCCTGTTTATATCTGTCAGCCAGGGCTCTCCAACTGGACCAGGTTAACAGTCCCAATCAGGAACTCATATTCTGTGAGGTCCACCTGGCTGACCTCATTACAATCACTACATCAGGCTTGGATGGTTTATCTGGCCCAGCGGATTCTTAAGGCCTAATTTTAAAGATGGCAGTGTATCCAATTATATCATAGGAATCCATACAACATTTTAACCCACTGTAGCCCACATAATCTCCAATCCAGGAGAAACTAGTGGCAGTTGGGCAGAGGTGATCAATCATATAAGGATGTCTTAAAAAAACATTCCTGTCAACACCTCACCCTACTTCCATGGGTTCCCTATCCCCATCCCCGACTGCAAACATCCCATTGAATATTTAGGTTGCCATAGACTATGACCAAGGAGACTTGTAGTGGCCTCACAAATTGTTCCTCTGGCCCTGTGAAGTAGCCCTAGAGACCAGTATCCCATCACCATTTCACACTTTATTTACAAATGAACAGTCCTTGACTGTAGTACAGAGTCAAGCACCAGAGTATCAACATCTATGTCAACCAGGCCTCCCTGATTGGACCAGATTAATCGCCTCAGTCAGGGAGCTCATGTTTTATGAGGTGCAGCTGGCTGACCATGTCCCAATCACTACAACATGTATCTCTCCCCCTCCACCCCCTTTAATGTTGACTTTTATCTGTTTGGCAGTGAATGTTTTTTCCCACTGTGTTCACGTGGTTGGGTACATGTTGGAGCATGTAAAGAGAGCTGGGAGCTTAAGTTTCCTAACATCGAGTTCTCTGGAGAGGGGTGGGGTCTGAATGGCATCTGCCTCCATAGCACTGATTTATACTTGAAATTGACCACTACTGAGTCATCTGGGGGCTTGGTTTGCCCATTTGGCGGGGCAGCTGGTTTGTGATGAAGAGTTATGCCAACAGTGTCCGCTTGATACTAGTACCAGGTTCAGGTCACCACGAAGACCCATCCTTCTCAACCTTGCCTGAAGCTAGTGACCTTCTGTTTACACACATCCCAGTCATCTCTCTCTCTCTGTCTCTCTCTCTCTAATGACAAAATAGTACTCTGGGCTATGGTATCTTTACCTGTGTCATGTCAATTGGTAAATAATAAGATCGGACGTAGGTTAATTTTTAGTCATTATGTAGAGTAAATGCTTTGAAATTCAACATCCCATCACAAAAGTAGATATGACACTTCAACTCTGGCCTTTACCTGCAGTAATCTCCCCAATTCTTTCATCAGTCCTGCAATGAGCTTCTGCCTGTACTAATTCAACCAAAACATGGTGAATATTCAGCACCTTTTCATTTCAGGTTTTTTTTTCTCTGTGCATGTAATAATGGCCATCTGTTCACAGCTAAAAATGTAACCGAGTTAAGACACATACAACTTCAAAACTTCTAAACCAATTTTAGTCAACGGTAAATAGTGTGATATAAACATCTGGGTGCAAAGATAATAAATCATGTCTCCAAAGCAATTAATACTTGTTTTTAAATAAATAATAAACAGCGAGACACAAACAAAATATAGAAGTAACCTCTAAGAATTCATAACAGGAAGGAAGAAAAATCTAAGAATACCTAGAATGGAATATACAATTCTCTTTCATGATTTCTCTTTGTTTGAAGGCTATCATGCTTTTTATGTTACATACAGTTCAACAGTCCTCTTAAAACTCATGATTTTCAGCTTTATCTTTGCTTGTGTTACTATTTATAACTTAATGCTCGCATCAAAGAAAGAAAGACATTTATTTAATATTCACAGATGGCATAAGAGACCAGGTGTTAGTTGGAAAGCAACTAATAACAGGGCTCAGTAGTCATCATATGGAATTATATGGTTAGTGGTATTTCAAATTATATGCATTCAAAGGGAAATGTGAACACGTATTTACCATTTTTGTCTTGTAGAAGTAGGCACAAAATAGGCCAATGAAAATTTGATTCACACAAGCCTCATCATTTGTTCTAGTTAATACCTCCTACATGAAAATGTGTTTCCTTAGGTATTTGGTCAGGGAAACAGTCCCCAATTTAAACACAAATCAATGGTATCACACTGAGGTTCAATGTAGCTTGCAGGCCCAATTAATCCTAGAAGTATAGTGGTTCTTATAAAAGACAAGCAGTGCATTGTATAATATGAAGGAATCCTGAATTATCTCAATCCCATTACCTCTACCTGTAGCAAATAAGACTGGGGCAGTCCTGCCACGGTGGATATTCCGAGCCACACCAGATGATGTTTGACAGAGTTGATCACCAAAACAGTAAGTGTGGCTCGGCCGTCAAAGAAATTAAATGAACCAATTCATGTTAGGAACACAGGAACTTAAGAGACAGAAAAAGATCTCAAAATATGAGGAGGTTTGCTTTCACAGTCTGGGTAACATTATGATCCCAGTGGATGGACAAGTCAGATCCTAGATGAAGCCTGGCTCCACTGACTTTTGCTTTGTTTAGTTGGTTAACATGATGTTTAATCATTGGAACATATACATATAAGACTGTGGGTGTCCATTAATAACAGTACAGAAATTTATTACAGTACATCAAAGAAATTAAAAATCAGCCTTTTCAAATATAGAAGACAGTTAGAATGATCTCACAAAACAAAATTTCAAACAGTTTTCTAAAACTATCCATTACAGAGATTTAATCTAGTGAAACTACACCCATTATTGCAACTCCTTGGCATTTCATTTAGCTGCTTGTTTCCCAACTCTTTCCTGTGATCTGTGATCACTCTTTTCTCAATCAACTGATTCTTCACAAATCTGACAACCCAAGCTTTCTCAGTCCTAATAACCTGTTGATTTCTAATCAAGTTCTCCTGGCTTGAAGGTTTCAAAAAATAAGTATTTCTGCTGAAGATACTTCTTCCCCAAACTGTCCTGAATCTTTCTTCTGCAAAAGAAATGAAATGTTCATCTCAACTGAACATTGAATGAAATAAAAACAATTTGCTCAAACAAGACTCTTCTTATCTAAAATAAATTTGCATTATGTGTTTACTCTACCTGTCATAGATCTAACAATATAAACACCTGTCTATTTGTACAACAGGGGTTCAATCTGCTGTCTGACAAAATGTTGGAATTAAATCACTGTTCCAATGAGACTCTCTGACCTTGTGTTTCTTAAAAAGAAGTAACAACAATCACCTAACAACTATTTTGAAATACAATTGAATATATATAAATGATATGGCTCTCATCACAATAGTCACCTGACAGAATAGATTACTTACACATCCATCATGCATCACATCGATTTCATGTAATTCACTCCATCAGATGAATGCCTGAAGAAGGGCTTATGCTCGAAACGTCGATTCTTCTGTTCCTTTGATGCTGCCTGACCTGTTGCGCTTTTCCAGTAACACATTTTTAAGCTCTGATCTCCAGCATCTGCAGTCCTCACTTTCTCTGGCCAATAAAGATGACAATCTATTGTCACATTTTCAAAAAGAAGTTCCGCAAAAAGTGGGCATGTAGGAAAAGCGCAAGAATATAGAATCCCTACAGTATGGAAACAGGCCCTTCGGCCCAACAAGTCCACACCAACCCTCTGGAGAGCAACCCACCCAGACCTATTCCTCTATCCTACTACTCTACATTTACTCCTGACTAATGCACCCAACCTACACATCCCTGAACACTACAGGCAATTTAGCATGGCCAATCCATCTGACCTACACAACTTTGGACTGTGAGAGCAAACTGGAGCACCCAGAGGAAACCCACACAGGCACAGGCAGAATGTGCAAATCCCACACAAAATAGTCACCCAATGCTGGAATTGAATCCAGGTCCCTGGTGCTGTGAGGCAGCAGTGCTAACCACTGAGCCACTGTGCTGCCCACAAGCTGAAACTTTAGATAGGGATTGGGGTAATGATGACTCTGAGAAGTCATTTTCCCTGACTGGGGGAGTCTTGAACACAAAAATACAGTTTCAGGATAACAGGACAAAACCTAGTACTAAGATGAAGGAAAACTTATTTGTTGATACGTCTTTGGAAATCTTTATGCAGAGGACTGTAGACTTTCCATTGTTGATGATGCTTAACATCAAGATCAATAGATTTTTGATCTCTCAGAGAATGAATATCAAGGGGAGCCAAGTTGAAGAAGACGACGAGTCATGATCATATGGCAGAGCAGGTTCAAGGAGCCTACTGCTGTCCCTATTTTATATATTCTCATATAATCAGTCATAGTCGTGAGTAAGGCAAAAGCCTTATCACAGTGGATTCTTACTCCTGATCACTTTCATTGACTTGTGAAAGATATGTAAATGTCTAAATGTCTGCACTTGTGCAAGTAATTATTATTTTCATCCATGGAATGTTGGCATCATTGATGAGGTCAGCGTTTATTGCCTGGCTGCTTTTGTAGCGAGTGCCATTAGGTGGAGCACCTGCACAAAATCACAATCCATTTTCCACCAGTGAAATAGTTCACAATCTGGAGTTCATTACTCAACAGCTGGCTGCATTTGTCACAACTCCCAATCGAAAACAGCTTTGTCCTGAAGTCAACTAAGGGCTTAACTCCAAATTGGTATGACAATTTATGCTAAATGGTACAAATGAACAGTTATTGTCATTGATGAATGATTACTTTAAGTGGGATCAGTAAGTACCAATGGGACCACTGCAATGGGCGCAAATGCATGACTTGTTAAAATCTGCTGTTGTTTGTCTTATATTTGATATTGTAACTGCTCAACCCACTGCATCAATGTGGTGTTGTTCCTCTGAAGGCAGCACAACTTTTCAGTTATGATGGTTTGTAGCTAAAAAAATGTTACAGAAGTTAGTGTTCTTCAATAAGAAAATTCATAACAGCCATGGAGTCATTTTCATAAAAGCACAAAATAGTGTTTGTGAAGATCTTCGAATGGTGATCTGCACTGGGAACAGACACTCTGTTATTGTCCAGCCTTAGTTGTCCTTCAGAAAATGCGATGAGATGCTTTCTTGAATTGCTGCAGTCCATTGGTGCAATTAAATTGGGAAGTTCCCGGATTTTGACATTGCAGGAGTTGAATGTAGTTTCAAACCAAGATAGTGGGTTGCTGTTAGGATAGGAAATTGCAGGCCATGTTGTTTCCATGTGTCTGTTGCCTTTGTCCTTCAAGGTGATAGAGGACATGAATTTGCAAGATGCAGTCATGCAACTTTGTGTAGTTAGAGTCACAAAGTCATAGAGATGTACGGCACAGAAACAGATTCTTTGGTCCAACTCATCCATGCCAACCAGATATCCTAACTTAATCTAGTCATGCTTGCCAGCATTTGGCCCATAATTTCTATTCCTATTCATATACCCATCCAGACGCTTTTTAAATGCTATAATTGTACGAGTCTCTACCACTTCCTCTGGCAGCTCATTCCATACAAGCATCACGTTCTGTGTGAAAAAGTTGCCTCTTAGGTCTCTTTTAATTTTTTTTCACTCTCACCCTACACCTATGCCCTCTATTCTGGACTCCACAATCCCAGGGAAAAGACCTTGTTTATTTACCCTATCCATTCCCCACATGATTTTATAAGCCTCGGTAAGGTCACCCCTTAGCCTCCAATCCTCCAGAGGAAACAGTCCCAGCCTATTCAACCTCTCCTTACAGCCCAAACCCTCCAACCCTGGCAACATCCTAGTTATTCTTTTCTGAACCCTTTCAAGTTTCACAACATCATTCTGACAGAAGGGAGACCAGAATTGCACACAATATTCTAAAAATGGCCTAATCAATGTCGTGTACGCCGCAACATGACCTCCCAACTCCTATACTCAATACTCTGACCAATAAAGGAAAGCATACCAATTGTCTTCTTCACTATCCTATCTATCTTCAACTCTACTTTCAAGGAATTATGAAGCTACACTCCAAGGGGTCTTTGTTCAGCAACACTCCTTAGGAACTTAGCACAAAGTGTCATAAGTCCTGCCCTGATTTACCTTTCCAAAATGCAGCACCTCACATTTATCTAAATTAAACTCCATCTGCGACTTCTCAGCCCATTGGCCCATCTGGTCAAGATCCAATTGTACTCTGGGGTAACCTTCTTCACTGTTCATTACACCTCCAATTTTGGTGTCATCTGCAAACTTTATATAAATTACAAAAAGCAGTGGACCCAGCACCAATCCTTGTGGCACATCATCAGTCACAGGCCTTCAGTCTGAAAGGCAACCTTCCACCACCACCTTCTACCTTCTACCTTCAAGCCAGTTCTGTATCCAAATGGCTAGTTCCCCCTGTATTCTATGAGATCTAACCTTGCTAACCAGTCTCCCATGGGGATCCTTGTCGAACACTTTACTGATGACCATGTAGATTACGTCTGCTCTGCTCTCATTAATCCTCTTCGATACTTCTTCAAAAAACTCAATCAAGTTTGTGAGACATGATTTCCCATACACAAAGCCATGTTGACTATCCTTGCCTTTCCAAATACATGTATATCCTGTCCCTCAGGATTCCTTCCAACAACTTGCCCACCACCGACGTCAGACTCACCGGTCTATAGTTCCTTGGCATGTCCTTACCGCCCTTCTTAAACAGTGGCACCACGTTTGCCAACCTCCAGTCTTCCAGCACCTCACCTGTGACTATCGATGTTACAAATATCTCAGTAAAGGGCCCAGCAATCACTTCCCTAGCTTCCCACAGAGTTCTAGGGTACACCTGATCAAGTCCTAGGAATTAATCCACCTTTATGCATTTTAAAACATCTAGCACTTCCTCCTCTGTAATATAGACATTTTTAAGTTATCACCATCTATTTCCCTACATCTATATCTTCCATGTCCTTCTCCACAGAAAACATTGATGCAAAATACTTAATTAGTATCTCCCTCATCTCCTGCAGCTCCACACAAAGGCTGCTTTGCTGATCTTTGAGGGGCCCTATTCTCTCCCTAGTTACTCTTTTGTCCTGAATGTATTTATAAAAACGCTTTGGATTCTCCTTAACTCTATTTGCCAAAGCTATTTCATGTCCCCTTTTTGCCCTCCTGATTTCCCTCTTAAGTATATTCCTACTGCCTTAATACTCTTCTAAGAATTCACTTGGTCTCTGCTGTCTATACCTGACGTATGCTTCCTTCTTTTTCTTGACTAAAACCAAAGTTTCTGTAGTCATCCAGAATTCCCTACACCTATCAGCCTTGCCTTTCACCCTAACAGGAATATACTATCTCTGGACTCTTGGCATGTCATTTGTGAAGGCTTCCCATTTTCCAGCCATGCCTTTACCTGCAAGCATCTGCCCCAATCAACTTTTGAAAGTTTTTGCCTAATACCATCAAAATTGGCCTTCTTCCAATTTAGAACTTCAATTTTTCGATCCGGTCTCTCCTTTTCCATCACTCAATTAATATTAATAGAAGTATCGTCTCTGACCACAAAATGTTCCCCCGCTGGCACTTCAGTCACCTGTTCTGCCTTATTTCTCAAGAGTAGGTCAAGTTTTGCACCTTCTCACAGGTACATCTACATACTGAGTGTGAAACTTTTCTTGTACATACTTAACAAATTCCTCTCCATCTAAATCCTTAACACTATGGCAGTCCCAGTCTATGTTTGGAAAATTAAAATCTGTTTCGGTATTTCTTGCAGGTGGTGCACACAGCTGCCATTGTGAGTTGGTTTTGGAGGGAATGAATATTGAAGATGCCGAACAAGGATGATGGGTAAGGTGCCAGTCAGGTGTCCTGGATGAAGTCGAGTGACTTGAGAGTTGTTGAAGCTGCACTCACCCTGGCCAATAGGGAGTTCCACAGTACTCCTGACTTAGACCTTTCAGGTAATGGACAGAATTTTGTGAGACAGAAAGTGAAGTACTGATTGCTGGATTCCTAGCCTTTGACACTCTCCTGTAGTAACCATATTTATGTGAATGTTTCAGTTCAGTTTCTGGTCAACTGTAAGCCACAAAATGTTGATAGTAGGGTATTTAATGATGGCAATACTACATAATGTCAAGGGACAATGGCTAGATTCTCTCTTATTGGAGATAGTTATTGTCTGACTCTTGCATAGTGTGAATGTTACTTGCCTCTTTTCAGTCCAACCCTGGACATTGTCTAAGTCTTGCTGCATTTATTTGGCTATGGACTGCTTCAGTGTCTGAGGAGTCAAGAAGCATGCTGAACATTGTACAATCATTGGTAAAGATTCTATTTCTGACTTTATGATGGAGAGAAGGTCACTGATGAATCAGCTGAAGATGGTTGGGCCGCAGACACTACCCTGAGGAACTCTTGCAGAGGTATCTTGAAGCTGAGATGACTGATTCTCAAGAACCACAACCACCTTCCTTTGTGCCAGACATGATTCCAACTGGCATTAAGATCCCCACCACCACCAACAACCAAGTCTATTTGAATGCAGTTTTAGTGGACTCTTTAATGATACAATCGGTCAAATGTGGCTTTAATAATATGGTAGGTACCTTTACCTCCCATCTTGAATTCAATTTGTTTATCCAAATTTGTTACAAGGTAGAATTAAGGTCAGATGCTGATCAGTCCTGACAAAACCAAAATTGAGCAGGTTATTGTTGAACATTTGTGGCTAGACAGCTCTGTCGATGACACCTTCCATCACTTTGCTAATGATTGAGAGTTGACTGATGGGGTGGTGTTTGTCTGGGCTGGATTTTTCCTGCTTTTGTTGTGCACAGGGCACACCTGGGCAATGTTCTGCATTGCTGTGTACATGTCAGTGTTGCAACTGTGTTGAAATAGCACAGGAGCACATAGGTTCTATAGCACAAGTCTTCTGCACTATAGCTAGAACCTTCAGCCTCATAGCCTGTGCTGTATCCAATACCGCCAACCATTTCTTGATATCATGTGAAGTGAACTGGATTTGCTGAAGATTTGCATTTGTATTTCTGGGAACCTGAGGAAGAGGCTGAGATGGATCATCTGGCTGAGGAGTGACCTTATGGAAGTTGATAAAATCATGAGGGGCATAGCGAAGTTGGATAGCCAAGGTCTTTTCCCCAGGGTAGGGGAGTCCAAAACTAGAGGGTGTATGTTTAAGGTGAGAGGAGAAAGATTTCAAATGAATCGATTTTCATGCAGAGGGTGAGCTGTCAGAGGAGGTGGTGGAGGCTAGTACAATTACAACATTTAAAAGACATTTAGATAGGTACATGGATAGGAAAGGTTTAGAGGGATGTAGGCCAAATGCAGGCTAATGGGACTAGGTCAGTTTATGAAACTTGGTCAGCATGGATGAGTTGGACAACACAGTCTGTTTCTGTGCTGCGTGACTGAATGAATGTGTGCAAACGTCTGTGAAAGAAACTAGAAAATATCTAAGTACCGTGAATTAGAATTAGAATGAACTTTTATTGTCATGTTTACTGGCACAGGAATACTGGAGTACAACGAAAAGTTTACAATGATAGTAGTGTTAAAATAATTATGAGATAAAGTAGTAGAATGGGGCAAGTGCATTCATAGAGTCATAGAGACGTACAGCACAGAAACAGACCCTACGGTCCAACCTGTCCATGCTGACCAGATATCCCAACCCAATCTAGTCATGGTGGAAAGTATTTGAAATAATTTGGAAGTCAGGTAATTATGCCAGAAAAAAGCCTGAAGAGACAGTCAAGAGATAGTTGGATCTAATATGGGAACTTTGGAGTAATTAGAACAGGAAGAGATTTGCAGCCCCTTGAGAATATAACTATTCACAGTTGGCCTGAATCACGAATTATTTAGCTAGTTTTGTCCCATATTCTTTGATACCTTCACTAACAAAAAGCTGTCTATCTGTTGATCTCCACCAGCCATAGCCCTACCAGGGAGAGAAAGTTCCAAATTTTCCACTACCATGAGTGTGGAAGAAGTGGCAACTCCAACTGATGGCTGTTTGGCTCCCCAAAGTCCAGTTTTCAATCTTGAATGTTGAGATATTAAGCTAATACAAGACATTGCAACATTCAACCAAGAGTGTTTATTTTTTCCCCAAATGTAGATGGGAATAAAATTTAACTTTGGGAAAAGAAAGCACCATGTGATTTTTTTTCTGTCTTCTGCTCTTAAAGACCGAGCTTCTGTTTGACCAACATCACACGTTACATCATAATGACAAATACAGAAGGAACATGATAGGACAACATCCCATACTCTGAAATGTATTGTCTAGTTTATAGTACAAATTGCCTGTGAGAACAAAAACAGATTTTCCAGTAACATTTACCTGTAGCACTCAATGCACCAATGCCTTATTGTTATTGATTTGTTTTACCTAATTTCACTTCATAGAACATAGAACATAGAAGGATACAGCGCAGTACAGGCCCTTCGGCCCTCGATGTTGCGCCGACCGAATCCTACCTAACCTATACTAGCCCAATAACTTCCAAATGCCTATCCAATGCCCGCTTAAATGACCATAAAGAAGGAGAGTTCACCACTGATACGGGCAGGGCATTCCATGAACTCACAACCCGCTGTGTGAAGAATCTACCCCTAACATCTGTCCTATACCTACCACCCCTTAATTTAAAGCTATGTCCCCTAGTAACACCTGACTCCATTAGCGGTAAAAGATTCTTAGTATCTACCCTATCTAAACCCCTAATCATCTTATACACTTCTATCAGATCTCCCCTAAACCTTCTCTTCTCCAATGAGAACAGCCCCAAGTGCCTCAGCCTTTCCTCATAAGATTTTCCTACCATTCCAGGCAACATCCTGGTAAACCTCCTCTGCACTCGTTCTAAAGCTTCCACATCCTTCCTATAGTATGGCGACCAAAACTGCACACAATACTCCAGATGAGGCCTCACCAGAGTCTTATACAACTGCAACATGACCTCAGGACTCCGGAACTCAATTCCTCTGCCAATAAAGCCCAGTACACCATATGCCTTCCTCACAGCACTATTTACCTGGGTGGCAACTTTCAGAGATCTGTGTACATAGACACCAAGATCCCTCTGCTCATCCACACTACCAAGTAGCCTACCATTAGCCCAGTAATCCATCATCTTGTTATTCCTACCAAAGTGAACGACTTCGCACTTAGCTACATTGAATTCCATTTGCCACATTTCCGCCCAGCTCTGCAACTTATCTATATCCCGCTGTAACCTACCACTTCCTTCCTCACTATCCACAACTCCACCGACTTTTGTGTCATCCGCAAACTTGCTTACCCAGCTTTCAAGTCCTTCCTCTAGATCATTTATAAAGATAACAAAAAGCAATGGTCCCAAAACAGATCCTTGTGGTACACCGCTAGTAACTGCGCTCCAAGATGAACATAATCCATCAACTACTACCCTCTGTCTCCTTCCAGCCAGCCAATTCCTAATCCAAACCTCTAATGTATCCTCAATGCCATACCTCCGAAGTTTTAGCATTAGCCTACCATGGGGAACCTTATCGAACGCCTTACTAAAATCCATATACACAACATCTACTGCTTTACCCTCATCCACTTCCTTAGTCACCTTCTCAAAGAACTCAATAAGGTTTGTGAGGCACGACCTGCCCTTCACAAAACCATGCTGGCTATCCCTGATCACGTTATTCCTACCCAGATGTTCATAAATCTTATCCCTTACCATTCTCTCTAAGACTTTGCCCACCACTGAAGTCAGACTCACTGGCCTATAGTTACTAGGGCTATCCCTACTCCCTTTCTTGAACAATGGGACCACATTCGCTATCCTCCAGTCCTCTGGTACTATTCCCGTTGACAACGACGACATAAAAATCCAGGCCAATGGCTCTGCTATCTCCTCCCTAGCTTCCCATAGGATCCTGGGGTAAATGCCATCAGGCCCAGGAGACTTATCTATATTCATCCTTTCCAATATTCCCAAAACCTCTTCCCTGCATATTTCCAGGGCATCCATTCTAATTATTTGTGATTCCATATTCACATCAGCAACAGTGTCCTGTTCCTGAGTGAATACTGATGAAAAGTACTGATTTAATGTCTCTCCAATCTCCTCCGCCTCCACACACAACTTCCCACTACTATCCTTGACTGGACCGATACCTACCCTAGTCATCCTTTTATTCTTGACATACCTATAGAAAGCCTTTGGGTTTTCCCTAATCCTACCAGCTAAAGACTTTTCATGTCCCCTTCTCGCTTCTCTTAGCTCCCTCTTTAGCTCCTTCCTGGCTACCTTATAACTCTCAATCGCCCCAACTGAACCTTCACGCCTCATCTTTACATATGCCGCCTTCTTCCCTTTCACAAGGGACTCCAATTCCACGGCTGCCTCACAAGGCCCTTTACACCATGCCTGACTGGTACATACCTATCAAGGATACGCAGTAGCTGCTCCTTGAACAATCCCCACATCTCATTAGTGTTCTTCTCTTGAAGCCTGTTTTTCCAATCCACTTCCTACTCTTCCTAATCTTCTCTTCAGGATAAGGTACCACTGTTCACTCAAGCACTACATATTTCAGCATTTAGATGGCCTCTTACCTGCACCTCTCTCCTCAATTCACTAGCACTTAAGCTTTAGTCCCAGCCCCAGGAGAAGTTCGGTTTTATTCAAACGCTATGACCTGCCTCTTGGTGTTTGCATGCCTGGCTCTACTCAGCACTCATTTATTATACCACAGGACAGCCTCTCCCTCCAAAACCCTCCCAACCTCCAACTCCTGCCCAATGCTGCGACACCACTGTACCCCTCAATAATGCTGGCCTGTATCTTGAAACATCAGGATGCCACTTCTTTCACCCCCATACAGCGATGATACTTCCCATACAGCTTTATTAGAAAAAAATTACAACTTACCCTTGCACCGGTTAGGCCATAACCATCCAGTCTTTCCAAAATCCTTCTACTCCTCCTAAAGCTCAAACCTGCTACTTACGTTCCCTACCATCATTCTGTCCATCTTCAAAAAGGGAATTAGGATAAAAATCAGGAATTAGGATTTTGAAAGTAAAAAAAGGGCATGTAAATAAATGCAGACATTCAATCAAATCAAGGTCACCATTTTAAAATTTCCATGCTGACAGTCATATCATGGAGTTGGCACTGGTATCACTCCCACATAGGAGTGCTTGACACCTCATGTGTCCAAATAGAGCATGATATTGTCATGGGATTCCCCACTGGGCCCAGCACTCACAAATAACATTGTGTTCCGTGAAAAATGTCTTCAATGGAACGACCTCTAACTTTCTACTCATTGCACATCTTTGCTGTGGTAATACATTTGTTATTTTGGAATCCACAGCTGGATGAAAGAATTTTCTTACATGTCCTAATGTGTTCAATCCTACACTCAAATTCATGTTTGAAATGGAACGCAGTCGAATGATTTCCCTTGCCTCAAAGTCCAAGTTGAGAAACTGGCCAGTGGGGTCATCTACTGCCGACCTTTGCTTGGTGGGATTCCTAGTTTCACATTCTATGATTGGCTTGATAAGCAGCTTCATAATAAGCCCCAAACCATTTGTTCACCATACAAACCAAAAGTAAATAAAGGCACAAAGCCATACTGATGGATAATGGGCACCCTGATGAAATTACTTCTCTAAAAACTCATGGGAGGCCTAGAAGAGTACCCAGTCTACTTCAGATTATCTGTTAAGGGTAAGGCATCTAAAACAAAAAGTGTGAGCAATACACTGTTACTATGCAGTAGCAATGCAAGAGGGTGTTTGCCACTAACAGGATGTTGCTGTCAAGCCACAAAGGCAATCTGCTTGAGCCATGTGCTATATGAAATTGGGTGCCAGTGTGCCAGGCATTTAGGACATACATCCAGAAACATTAGCAGATTGTTCCAAATAGCATATCCTTTCAGCTGCTCACAAGCAAGGTATTAAATCTTTATCCAACCAGCCCAGGGTTGCAACTGTCATAACCATGTTCTAAAAATAAATGTAATTTTGCAATTGGACATTTACTGGAAGGTGCAAGGAACTATGCTGTCAAATTTAGGACTTTCAGTCAGTACACAGTGTGGTGTATTTGTATGGACAAGAGTGTATATATATGTTCTTCTTTGCAGAGAGAACATGTATACACCCATTTCAACTCAACAAAATAGGTGACAGCCATTTGCAGGTTAATTTCTCTGGGAAATGTCCTTATCAATTAGAGTCAATTGGTCTAGTCAAATATTTAACAAAACCAGCCTTTTACCAGTCAATCAGCACTAATGGGTACACTTGCCATGTCAATGCCTCTATCAGAGTTCACCTGCCAACTAAATTAGTACTCTCCTCTCATCCAGTAAATAGGTTGGTTTTGCTCTTGAATTGGTATTCTCACAAATTGTTCTGACAAATGCAAGTCAAAAAGTTTTGACAAAATGTGCCTTTTTTCAGCAAAAATGTATAGTATGCTCACAATACTCAGAACAAATCAAGATCTCCGACAGAACAAATTATTGGCATTTGTACGTTACTTCAAAAAAAGTCTTCTGACACAGTGTTCCAATCTCTAGACCAGAAACTCCAGGTTTGAGTCTCACTCTATGGTCAAAGGAGGATATGTTCAGAATCAGGCCAAACTGGTCAAACATCAACCTGCAAATCCTTCCAACACATGCTAATGACAGGTTGCAAGAATGGGAGAGATTCATGGTCAGCCATGGTGAAAGGAACATTAGAGACTATGCCATTATTATCCATTGCTCCAGATTGCAGCATGCTTGTTGCTACATTAACTCATACTTAACTCACGTGAAATATAGCACATCACCATATTAGAGAAACATTCAACATCTAATTTATTATTGAAATAGTTTATAAGTGTAAATAAAGTGATGAAGGGCTTATGCCCGAAACGTCGAATTTCCTATTCCTTGGATGCTGCCTAACCTGCTGTGCTTTAACCAGCAACACATTTTCAGCTATAAGTGTAAATACACAGGCTTCACAGCAGTTGGAATCATCCAGCACAGAATGAGGCAATTAAGCCCCTCATGATATGCCAACCTAAAGAAAGAGCTTTCAAGTTCACCTTGCTTACCTGCTCGTCTGCAAAGCAGTGCAAGTTCTTCTTCCCCTCTTTTCAAACATAGGTACATTCTTGAAAGTTATTGAAGGACAGGACATAATGTTTTTATATAAATGCAATTTTCTTACATCTTTGTCCTTCATTGTTGACCTATTGACCATCTGTCAATGGAAGTAGTTTACCCTCAACATCATCAAAATTTCTCAATTCTGAATAGCACTGAAGAGCAACTCTAACTTATACAACAGGTGAAAAATGAACAAGATTGGATCAGCTCACTCAAGCAACTGTCAGTAAGTTGCATCAGATCATTTAATTCCAAGAAAGGTCTGACTTTGGTTAAATACACCATTAGCAATAAAACCACCAAGCAATTTTCAGTAATCCAAATCTGACTCAGCAGAACTTTCCCAGTTGTGAAACCACTTCTTCAGAAGAAGATTTGTACAGATCTTTCGAGAAATTGCTGATTATATATTTAAATGTTAAGAGACAATGATTAGATCTTTTTAACAAAAAAAAACAAATCTCTGTGTATGGATGGGATCTGCTTGCTGCGTTTAATTCAAGTATAAATATCGCTAGAGTTTCAGAAAGGGCTCTATTTCAAAGGTAACTAATCAAACTGAACTCACTCCCTCTTTATGCTGGCTCAAATTTTGTAGCAAACTGGTTCCAATATAATTTAGCAAAACGAAAGTAGAGAATAAAGCAATATATCATTCCCTCAGGACTTACTGCATGTAATGACCGATTTGTTTTCAACTTCTTCAGTGGATGCAAGTTCCTTGCCCTTACCTTTAAACAGGTGGATTAAACAGTACAACAGGAAGGATCTAAATTTAAAGGTATCATAAGCCTCTTATTTTCAATCAAAGTGTGTTTTTACTGTAACATTTGAATGACAGGAACAAAACATGACAACATTTGATTAAAAAATGATACAATAACACATCTCAGTCCAAACTCCGATTTGAAAGCCCTGGATTGTAGTCACTGTTTTACCATGTGGTTTGTGTCTAACTGGATTTAGTCTCCTAAAATAATGATGGAGTCCACAGAATTTCCTGCAAGAACTATATATACACAAAACAAAACTCCAAAGCTCGTTCCCTTTCAGATCTCGACTTAATCAAGTGACTCATTATCACACTGCATTCTTCTGATGTTAATCCCTTGACTCTACAGTTGCTGTTGTGCTTTCAGAAATTCAGCAATCTGTTTGCACACAGCAAAATCCAACATTCCAAAAAACCTACAATCTACCTGATAATGATTAATCACATTTCATCCTAAGAAACTTACCTCTGACTAAGTGGTGCTCTCTTAGTAGTTCATTTTGAGTGCCAACATAAATTATGTATTCATGCCTTGGGAACAGAACTTGAACCCACACAGGCTTGGTGGTGGTGATCCATTCCAACTGACAGGTGAATGTCTTACTTACTATGTAAAAGATGCCACATACATTTTTAAACTGTGTGAAGTTTCTGCCGATAAAATATTACAGTCCCAACACCAAATTCTGTTCATAAATGACAGACTCAATCCCACTCCCTCTCCCTGACAACAGCTCTTGGTGTCACACTGGATCCCCAAGATGAACACCCAACTTCATATTCATGCCATCACTAAGAACATCTATTTCCAATTCTAAAATCACCCAGTGTCACTCTTAGTACAGGCCATACAATGTCAGAACATTTGTTCACATCTGTTATCTCCAGTTAGGATTATTCTGGTACTCCTGATTGGCTTCCCACCTAACATCTGTAAACTGGAGTTCATCAAAAACTGTCATCTGTGTCTTCACACTCACTCCCATTCCTCACATTTGTCCTTGTTCATCTCCTATTAGTTCCCACTTAAACAATGCCTTGACTTTAAAACTTCTCTATCTTGTTTTTAAACCCTTCATGACTTTGTAGATTTCCAACCTGTTCTAAACCCTCAAATTTTATTTTGTTCTGTGTGGACCTCAGATCCACAGGTGGCAGTGACTTCAGAAACCAGAATAGAGTGCTGGGAACAACAATGGCTCACATGGACCCTCAGAATGGCTGTGCAGTCACATGGCTTAGAGGGAACATTGCTCACAATGCTCAGATATTGGTGCTGCTCAAATTGTGGACTGAATCCATAACTTTAATTATTCTGTCATTGGTGACCATATCGTCAAGCTGTCTCAGCCCTACTCACCACACTTTTCAACTTTTACATATTCATTCAGTCCTCCATCATTGACTAATCTTTTAGTGATCTGGACCAATATCATTCATGGCAAGCAGTTGTTTCCATTTTTAATTTGAATGAAGCAAGGAATCACAATCACAGTCAGTGAACTACAGAAAAGGGGAATATGAAAGAAAATGAAGTCCTCTATTGAGTTGTTCACAGATGGTTCATAGCTTGAAGTACAGCCACTATTAATGTACTTCAGTTTTGTTCAGAGTACCCAGACAAGCACTTACCTCCCTCTGTTTCTATCGATTGACCTGCTGGTTCTATTGATCAACGTTGTGACTGGCCTAGAGTCTTAGAGATGTACAGCACAGAAACAGACCCTTTGTCCAATTCGTTCATGCCAACCAGATATTCCAACCCAATCTAGTCCCACCTGACAGCACCCGGCCCATATCCCTCCAAACCCTTCCTATTCATATACCCATCCAGATGCCTCTTCAATGTTGCAATTGTATTAGCCTCCACCACTTCCTCTGGCAGCTCATTCGACACATGCACCACCATCTGTGTGGAAATGTTGCCCCTTAGGTCTCTTTTATATCTTTCCCCTCTCACCCTAAACCTATGCCCTCTAGTTCTGGACTCCCCCACCCCAGGGAAAAAAATCTTTGTCTATTTATCCAATCCATACTCCTCATGATTTTATAAACTTCCATAAGGTCACCTCTCAGCCTCTGACCCTCCAGGGTAAACAGCCTATTCAACCTCTCCCTATAGCTAAAATGCTCCAACCCTGGCAACATCCTTGTAAATCGTTTCTGAATCCTTTCAAATTTCACAACATCCTTCCAATAGGAAGGAGACCAGAATTGCACACAATATTCCAGCAGTGGCCTAACCAAATCCTGTACAGCAGCCACATGACCTTGTCAAAGAGTCTTTATTCATGGAACCTCAGAGTCATTGAAACCAGAGTGGGCATGAGGAATCTTTTGAGTGTTAACTTTAAATGACCCTCGTCATGTCCTGCATGACAGGTTGCACCAACCAAGTATACCCGGTGTGGCTTGGTGAGACCCCAGACATCCAGCAGTCTGTTGGAACACCTGAGTCTCAGATAAACAATTGTTTCATCGACAATCCTGGTGCTCTGACCTCTTCTGTCAATTGAAAAATGTTTATTTATATAGGTCATGAGGTTTCAAGTGCTTGCAATTTCAGCTTTTGATACTTAAAAGGAGCATGGAATGGTGGTTACTTTTATTGGTTTGTAGGAAGTGGAAAATATTGAATGAACAATTTTCCTTAATTTTTTCCTACATCCTGTTGTCATAATGAGTTTCATTGTTTCAATGAAGTGCACTGTGGATGAATGGGCACAGAGTGCCTTAGCCTGTGTTGAAGAAAACTCTCAAGACTCGGACCTTGTGAATTAATTAATTCATTACACGATATATCGTGGGGAATTCACCGTCCTAACTGTGGCTCGGTGTTATTCCGAAGTACATCAGATTAGATTACTTACAGTGTGTAAACAGGCCCTTAGGCCCAACAAGTCCACAACGACCCACCGAAGCACAACCCACCCATACGCCTACATTTACCCCTTATCTAACAGTACGGGCAATTTAGCATGGCCAATTCACCTGATCCACGCATCTTTGGGCTGTGGGAGGAAACCCACACAGACACGGGGAGAACGTGCAAACTCCACACAGTCAGTCACCTGAGGCAGGAATTGAACCCAGGTCTCTGGTGCTCTAAGGCAGCAGTGCTAACCACTGTGCCACCGTGCCGCCCAATTTTTTTTTTACTTTTTTTTTACAAAGCTGATTTGACTTTTATCCAGAATATTAACACCAATAACATAGCTGTCAATACATCAACTGAGACAGACGCCAATGAACATGGTTCAGTCCTGGGTGTGAGTAGCAGCAAAATCCCATCACTGTAGTGACTTGTGAACTCGCTGGTGTCTCAGCAATGTGGATGAATCAATTAAACTCTTACCACGCTTAGAGCAGGTAAATGCTCTCTCCCCACTATGTACTCAGCGGTGTGTCAGGAGGTTGGATGAATTAGTGAAGCCCTTCCCACAGTGAGTGCAGGTGAATGGTTTCTCCCCATTGTGAGTGCGCTGGTGGGTCAGCAGGGTGGATGAATGTGTGAATCTCTTTCCACACTCTTTCCACATCAGGATACTACAGGATTATATAGAGAAAACAGATCGTTAATTACAAAGTTTGGCATGCTTACAAGTTAAAAATAAATAAAAGGTTAGTCATTAAGTTCAAAACTAAAGCACTATTATGCATTCCACAAGTGGACAGAACAGATGGAATCACCATCTGTTCTCGTTACACACATTGCCAACACTAAACAGTGATATCCTAATTATCTGAATGACCGTGAACTGGCAATAACTTGTGAAGGAAGTGGGGGCCTACCTTTCACATTACCTCATAGTAAGGAATGCACAGCCAGCAAAGTTCTGGGGACACAAAATGGTTTCTCAGCCGGATTAGGAAAATGGCTTCCAGGCAAACCATGTTAACTTTTCCCCAATAGCCTGGTATGGTGGACATGTGGAGCTATGGGAGATGCATGACGAAGCTTAAGAATGCCTGTTTGGATTCTGAGGGTGTGTAGCTGGTGAGAGCTGGGAGGGTCTTACTGTCTTTATTGTAGGTAGGATAAAACTCCAGCACCAGGCAGAACCTCTTAACTGGTCTGCATCGGCTATGGGCAGCCCCTGTGGTGTCTCAGATCCTGGGGTGTGTTGACCTAACTACAGAACGCACCTGTTCATCTGTATGTCATCATTTTGAATGCTGTTTAGTTTTTAATTTGAGAATTGTCTCAGCCAGGTCCAAACTTAACTTCACTTATTACATAACACATGTACCATTCACATTCCTTTTTCGGGGGTCACTGTAGAAGGTTGTAGGCTTTTGGTCCTATTTTCTCTAGTCTGTCTGGATATCAGTAACCCAAGGCAGTTCTAACAATGGGATATATACAATAATCTTCATTTAAACAAGGTACATTTGAAAACCCTCAAAAGTATTGCTCATACAATGATGACGATCATAAGTGACCTGGTTTACACGGACTGGTTTGAGAATAAGATTAGACCAGGTGATCAGCTCATTCTGTCTCATCCTCCACCCACTGAATTGAACAATGCCGTGAGGCAATGTTTCTGATATGCTGTTTTCCATACAGATAAGCTATGTGTTCAAACTTTTGGCACAATGCAATCCCCAGCTACTTGATCGGTTTGACTACTAGCAAACATCACAAAGGTGTCATGTCTTTTACAGTCAGTTTGATCAATTCCTTATTAGGACTTGCTCATTTTCCTTTGGAAAGAGGATTATCTCTTGGATTTAAGGAACTTTGATCTCAGCCTTAGTTTGCTCATCCATTGTCACCTTTAAGCCATCTAATCAACTGTATGATATTAACATAGTACAATTCTATCTTCAAGCACACTCTGTTTAGCAGATAACTGGTCACATTATAACATCTAATTCACTGCACCTGATTCAAAACAGGACTCCAGCCTTTCAGAGTTTATATGGCAGTTCAGTCCATTACTGTTGACAATTAACTTGTCACTAGAGCAGGCTTTATGTATTTTCTTTTCCATTTCATTTAATTTCATTTCAGCTAACACAGCAAACTTTAGGTAACCATCTACAGGATCAATAACAGGAATTCTCTCAAATTGATTTGTCACCTCTTTACCTCTTGCAGTGTTCTGAGCATCATCCTATTTCAGAACAGAAAAATCAACACAAACAAAGGAAGATCTCTGGTCTTTTGAGATTTATACGACTTAACAAGTTACTGCTAAGCATGAAGTATGAATATTTTGATCCCACAATTATCGTGGTAGCAATGCCAGTTGGCACAGTGGTTAGCACTGCTGCCTCACAGCGCCAGAGACCTGGGTTCAATTCCTGCCTCAGGCAACTATCTGTGTCTGCGTGGGTTTCCTCCGGGTGCTCCAGTTTCCTCCCACAGTCCAAAAATGTGCAGGCTAGGTGAATTGGCCATGCTAAATTGCCTGTAGTGTTAGGTGAAGGGGTAAATGAATGGGTCTGGGTGGGTTGCTCTTCGGAGGGTTGGTGTGGACTTGTTGGGCCAAAGGGCCTGTTTCCACACTGTAAGTAATCTAATCTAAAATATTGTGAAACTTAAACTGTGTTATGAAAGGAAATGTCAGCATTGTGTTATGTTGTCAAAGAAGTTAACACTATTCATAAAATTCATTTTGATATAAATTCTATTCAGTTTAAATCTGGCACTGCAGTGCAGAAACTAACTTATTTTGTGCGTAAAAATTAAAAAGGCATATGCATCTCACTTTCTGTATGACTAAAAAATAACAATACTGCCATTTAGAAATTAACTAACCCAGTTTTGCTGTTGGAAGCAGACAAAAGTGCTGGGGAAATGGCAATAGCTGGATAAGTGCCAGACAACTGTCATTGAGGTTTTCTTGGTATTTTATGTTTCTTACTTGTATGTGATATGGTTTACATTTC
Organism: Hemiscyllium ocellatum; assembly: GCF_020745735.1. Lineage (NCBI taxonomy): Eukaryota > Metazoa > Chordata > Chondrichthyes > Orectolobiformes > Hemiscylliidae > Hemiscyllium > Hemiscyllium ocellatum. The sequence goes on from NC_083423.1 coordinate 8,186,615, forward strand.
TTTCAGTTTCATGAATCTCTCGATTTATGTTTTAAAAATATATAACGTCATGACACAACCGAATTGAGCAGAAGCATTGGGCCAGCTTCGATCAATCAGCTTGTTTTATTCTGCCCCTCAAGTGTGGAAGCTTTTGAATTCTCCAGGTTGTAGCTAATTGAGTCATAGAAACAAACCCTTCGGTCCAACTCGTCAGACTGATCAGATATTAAGCATCAAGCTTAAGCATTGTGGGAACAGAATATGTGACAACACAGTTGGTGGGAGGCTGTTTGCTGTGATCTGAAACATGGTTGCAAACATGGTAGTGCTCCTCATACTTCCTTTCACACTTTTACTCTCTCCAGCTTCTCAAGTGACAGTGGAAAAACAAGCAGCTTGCACTTGTCTCCTTGTTTATTTTAATTCTTGCTCAGTATCATGTTACCTTCACCTAATTTTATATCCTTATCTCTTGAGAAAATGCTTCACCAGCCCTGATATAAATCCGTGATATATTAAGTTTCCCTGATATCCTGCTCCCTAATGGGAGTAATCTTTAAAATCTTTAAACACCAGTGGTGCTTTGGCAAAAATGAACAACTACAGTCCAGTGTTGGATCCCAACTTAAAAAGTTGGATGTACAGAATTCTTTGGGGGCCTGGGCAGTTGTGGGTGCCAATTGAAGATCATGCTCCTAGAAGATAGGCAGCACGGTGGCTCAGTGGTTAGCAGTGCTGCCTCACAGCATCAGGGACCCAGATTCAATTCCAGCCTTGGACGACTGTCAGTGTTGAGTTTGCACATTCTCCCCGTGTCTGCATGGGTTTCCACTGGGTGCTCCGGTTTCCTCCCACAATTCAAAGATGTGCAGGTTAGGTGAATTGGCCAAGCTAAGTTGCCCATAGTGTTCAGGGATGTGTAGGTAGGTGCATTAGTCAGAAGTAAATGTAGAGTAATGGGTGGGTTGCTCTTCTGAGGGTCGGTGTGGACTTGTTGGGCCAAGTGGCCTGTTTCCACACTAGAGGGATTCTATGATTCAAGATCTCCAGAATGCACTCAAATTAACAATGGAAGATGGATGGGAAGAGTGAGGGAGTGGGAGTTGGTGCTGGAGTTCATGGGCTGTGGAATAAGGGTCAGGGACACACTTATTTCCAAATAATTGCCTGCATTCCAAGTTGTTGTTTAGCCTGGGATATTGAATCTGCAACCATCCTTCTGTAATTTGGTGAATCCAAATAATCTGGTGCACATTAGTGCACAGCTGTCAGGTTCATGGGGCAAGAAGTGAAACTCTCTCCTGTGTGGTGAAAAATGTTGGGAGAGTGTGATTTTTAAGCTGAAATATGAGCTTTGCATCTGATTTGACCATGTGACCACTTTGACACTTTAAGAGCTGCATGTGCTAATGATCCAAACACCATTATAAAAGATTTGAGTCAAGAAAATAAAAGTAAGAATATAGTTAATGGGGAATCTGACTCTGAATTGTGCGTAAAAAACAGATAAATTGTTATTGCACTTGTTATTAAGTTGTACCACTATCCTTGACATTGGCAGTTGAGCAGTCTAATTTTGTGTTCCTTGATTTTAAAGACTTATTGAAATTCCTTTGTCCTGAATCCTTTTATAACTGGTTTCTAGCACTTGGACTGAGTTAAATAGTTCCTTTCTTTACCTGTGGTGCATGGGTGCTTATTGGCTATGCTCAGGCTGTAAATTCCACGGCATATTAGAGACATTCTAGCCCACAGCAGGCTAATAATATTAGACACACCAGCATTAAAATTCTATTTTAACATGCTTTTGTATATTCCAGAAAAAGGTAACCACAAAAATGTCCGTGAAAGATGCATCTCTGCTGGGGAAGGGGAGGGGATATTCAGTCCCCTCACTATCACAAGTTGCTCTCCTTCTGTCTGAAGTTTCTTCAATACTTTTGAAGTGCTACATTCCATTGATCACAGATTCGCTTTTGCTAGCCATTGATTGCAATTATTTTGGCTCCATAGCAGCCCTCCTTTAAAAATTGTATTTCCAGTTTAATGTGAAAAATGCCTGCAGTATTTCAGAGTTCCAATGCATCATCATGCCAATAGCATTAGAAATATAACAATTTCTGAGATGGGTGTGCACCAGCAGCTCCCAATGATACTTGATGCTACTAACCCCAGCCCAATGAGATCAGTTACATTTCACAGTAGCATCATTTGAGATTATGACAAGTGCTGGATTAGACAGTAATAGTCAAGCAGCACATTTCTTCAGGTGATTATATTTCTGGGATAGATTTTATAATAGAATAAGAATGTACACAACCTGTTTAAGAATAAGCCAACTTGTGCTTTCTTAGTAGAGTGCGCTACCTACATTTGGAGTGGTATTGAAACAAAGGGCTGTCATCTTAAGCTATTTACAAAATTTATTTAGAACTGCAGAAATTCTCCAAAGATCCTCAAACGGCACCTTCCAAACATGAACACTTCCAGATAAGTGCAACAGGTACATGGGAACGCCATCATCTGCAAGTTCACCTCCAAGCCACTCACCTTCCTGACTTGGAAATTATCGCAGTTCCTTCAAAATCCTGGAACTCCCTTACTAAGGGCATTGTGGGTCACCAACAGCACATGGACTGCGGCAGTTCAAGAAGACAGCTCCCCACCACCTTCTCAAAGGCAACTTGGTATGAGCAACAAACGTTGATCTAGCCAGTGATACCCATGTTCCACAAGTGAAGAAACTGTACACAATACCCCAGATGGGTAGGCCCAGCAGTGAATGATAGATAAGTTCTTGAGTATCAAGGGGATCAAGGGTTACAGGGAAAAAGCAGGAGGATGGGGTTGAGAAACTTACCAGCCATGATTGAATGGTGGAGCAGACTCAATGGGCTGTATGGCCTAATTTTTGTTCCTGTGTCTTATGGGGCCTCACCAACATGATACAGTTGTGACAAAGCATTCTTCTTTTTCTCTTCCATTCCTCTTTGCATTTTTAGGGCCAGTGTTTTTTTTTTACTTTTTAGTGCCTGGGACACATGCCTGGTGCCACTTAAAGATATATTGTCTTACTGACTGTGAGACATGACATTGGAGCTTAGCTTTTACCTGCGTTTGGACCAAACTCCAACGAGCCAAGACCTAAGTAGCTCTTAAAGAGCCCAAACTGAGTGTTAGTGAACAGGTAATTGCTAAGCATCAATTTGCTGATGACTTGGATATTGTTTGGGTCTGCCAAAGTTGTCAAGGAAGTGTCGAAAAAATGCATGGATTTTGAAAAAAAATTGCTGGATTTTAGGATTCCTAAAGACATAAGCCATTATAGAATTTATGGTGTACAACTGACTTCCCAAATTGTAATTTTCACAATGAGGTACCTATTAATGAACATTCTGATGAGCAGTTGCATTTACAGAATTAAATTTTTGCTTCCATAAGGGACTGAGCATTAATTAAAATAATCATTTAATTGAAATGTTCATCTGCATCCATTATATCAATGTTATTTTTGAGCGAGATTTTGTTTTTATTTCAATAGAAATGTCACTAGTGAACACATGCTAATCTTCTGTCAGGACACCTCCTGAAGTGTCCCCATGGTGAATGGGGATGTATTGAATTGGCACTGAGTTAACATGGGGGGGAGGCTATGAAATGCAATGTGGATGATTGGAGGCACAAGGTGATGAATGGCAATGGGGGTGTTGATACAAAGACCTAGATTGGCACAGGGGTATGTGAGGCAATTATAGGGTGTGGGGCATAGATAAGAATAGATTGTTCAGGGCATGTATGTGGTTATAGGGCATTAAGTGCCCTAGGTTGGCATGAATGGGACATCATAGAGTGAGGGGAATGAAAGGATGAGAAAGTCCCCAGATGGACTTTCTCCCCAGGTCTCCTTGGGAACTGCAGTTTCCTCTACTCTTCCCAACTTCCAACCCAGCCCATACTCATTATGGGAGGTGAGGACAGTTGTTTTTAACAATTAGGTTTGCAAAGCTGGTATTTCCCCTACTTCTGTACACCTGCCCTGGGGATAAATATTTGGGCCTTAACTTTAAATTGGTGGAAAAGCATGTGCAATGAATATTGGACTGAAAAATGTTTGGAGTAATTTGCTAGACAAGACAGTAGGAGTGAAAACATTAGGACAACTAAAAAGGGACTTGAAGGCTATATTGTTACCGTGATATTGATCTGGTGATTTACATGATCTGCTTACAACCTTGATGGCTCTTCACAGTTTATGTTAAAGCAATTTCTATGTCTCTGATTGTTACATGGTTTCTTTGAATAAAATGAATGTAATGTAATTACAGCTATTGAGAAACAAGCACAACCAATGATCACAGACAGAAAGTCTTCATTTCAAATCCTTTTTCTTGCTTGCAATCTATAACTTGCTGACACTAATTGCATCCAAACATACCAAAGAATTACTTCTGTGTGACAAGACACAAACGAACAACTGCTCTTTTGCTCTCTTTTGGCCAAACATTTCTTTTTCACAAAGATATTTTTTGTTAACTATTCTAATGTTTAGCATTTTAACATTTTGTAAAATTTAAACTGGGTGTTTATATTAGTCAGAAAATCATTTTTAAGTTTAAGAAATAAAGATTTGTGAAGAAATTGAAAATGAAAACAGGTTATGACTGTTGAAATCCTTTTTATATAAAGGAGTTACTTGCATTTATACAGTGTGTACCAAGTATTTTGCACAATTGTTTTACTTTGAAAAACAATAATTTAGAAACAATCGAACTATTCTTCACTCAAAACATTCTACAAATGATATTAAGATGAAGAACCCGGACATCTTATTGGTTCATTGAGGAATGCTGACGAGCGACCTTCTTTAGATGGTACTGTGGGAACTGTTGTGTGAAGCAATTGGTCTGAAAGATTAATTTTGAAGCTAGTGCATGACTCCACTCACTGAGGTATAGAAAAGGTGTTCACTAGTTCTTGTTGTCTGTTATGGTGTTTCAGTCTTGTAACCTTACATCTACTGTTAGCAACCACATATCTGAGGTTAGTATGGTATCTCTTTGGAAATACTGATGTCTCTTACCAGTTGTAGCCTAATTAACCAATTATATGCTAATACAAATAAAAAACAAAAAAAAACTGTGGATGCTATAACTCAGAAACCAAAACAGAAATTGTTTGAAAAGCTCAGTAGGTCTGGCAGCATCTGTGAAGAGAAATCAGCGTTAACATTGTGAATCCAGTGATCCTTCTTCAGAATGTTAATGTAATCGGTTACCTTAGTAGTATGTAATAAACTACTTGTTGAATTCAAAGGAGTGATAGCCTAGTGATATTATTGCTAGAGTATTAATCCAGGGACCCATGTAATGTCTTGGGGATCTGGATTTGCCCTAGCAGATGCTGGAGTTTGAATTCAACAAAGTACCTAATGAAGGCCATGACCATGAGCAATTGTTGGAAAACCCACCTGGTTCACTACTGTCCTAGAGGGAAGGAAACTGCTGGTCTGACTGACACGTGACTCCAGATCACAACAATGTGGTTGACACTTAAGAGCCTTCTAGGCAATAAATGTTGGCCAGGCAGTGATGTCCTCATCCTGTGAATGAATAAAACAAAATATGAGCCTTTTCTGCTGAAGACTTAGTAATCCTTCACCACTCAATACTAGGAATCCCTATAGGATTGGTGGCAATATTTCTATCCAAAGGGGATCCCACCAAATCCAATGCCAACAACAGGTGTCTCTCACATCATGGCAGCATTGCCTTGGGAGTTGTTTCATCAGCAGTGCAAGAGTCTACAGCCAGCCAAAAGGAGGGGAGAAGAAGTGTATTATATTAAAGAAGGGAGTGTCTCTTTAAGAATTCAGCAGCTTTTAACAAGAAGGAGTACAGACCCAATGCAGAACTGGAGAAGCTGTGACAGGAATCTTCTAGCCTGAACTGCCGTCTGATCCGAAAGCCAACAACACAGCTAATGTGGTACTCTCAAGTCATTGTGCGTCTGCAGGTTGCAGCAGTTTGAGAAGGCAATTCACTCCAGACTTCTCAAGGGAAATTGGGATGGGCAATATGAGTGACAACCTACAGCCCTGAAAAAAAAACATGCAATAAGTATATGTCATCCCAACATAGGGTCAGCAAAGGAGACTGACAACAACAGATGAATATTTTACTTTACATAATGGATAACCAGCAGTTCAGAATGACAAGGACCCTTGGATTTTATTTTGTCCGATAGAGATTTGTGTGCAAAGTATATAGCAAGTCCTTTTGCCTCATCAAAAATAAAACACAAAAATCACAAAGTAATGTTGTATCCAGTTTGAATTTTGGGTCAACAATGAAGACTGCTCAGTGAAACAGGGAACTAATTTTGTCAAAAGGTAAAAAATGAGGTCTGCAGATGCTGGAGATCACAGTTGAAAATGTGTTGCTGGTTAAAGTACAGCAGGTTAGGCAGCATCCAAGGAATAGGAAATTCGACGTTTCGGGCATAAGCCTGATGAAGGGCTTATGCCCGAAACGTCGAATTTCCTATTCCTTGGATGCTGCCTAACCTGCTGTGCTTTAACCAGCAACACATTTTCAACTAATTTTGTCATGCATTTATTCAAGTGGAATGTATTTTGTGAAAAAGTTACAGTATGAGCAGCTAACTTCAGCAGTATAGAATTATAGGTTTCCAGAAAGGAGCTGTGACAGTGTGTTTAGCCTGTCAGTGAATCGCACTGACTCTAATAAACTGTAAATTGGCCCTAATCCAACAAGTTTATTACGTTTCATTAAGGCAAAAAGACTCTTAACAGCATCACATCCTGAACTTGACAATCATGAAGTATTGAGGTTTAAATTTAACATAGTAACATCCTTTCAGGAGCCCAGAAAAGACTCAACAATAACAGATTAAGGAAAGCACAGACCTCGTCTGATATGCATGGGAGTTTGAGTGCCTGCTAAATTCATGAGGATCTCTTTTCTTCTAGGTGAGTCGGTAGCCTCCTGGTGAGAACAAGCAACATTTTAATATTGGAATGAGGCACCTCTTCTCATGTCAGACCTGGACACCTGAATGAATTTAAAATCAGGGTCATTTCAGATCTGAAACATTAACTCTGTCTCTATTTCTCTCTCTCTGTAGACGTTGCCAGAACTGCTGAGTTTTTCCTGCATTTCTGTCTATATATCAGAATCAATTCCCCTCAAGTCAGAACTTCACATCAGGCCCTACACTTGGAAAATGTTTCGTTATTTGTTAGGGTCCAAGGGAAGGAGGAATGCTCTGGCTGGCTTCGTGAAACAACTGGGATCCAATATCAGAAAGTGTTAGGGAAAACCTGCAGGCCTGGCAACATCATTGGAGAGAGAAACAGAATTGTGTTGCAAGTCCAGTGACATTTTATTTATTCATAGAATGTGGACTTTGTTGTCTTGCATTTGTTCCTATTTCTAATTGCCAAAAGGTCAATTAAGAGACAACTACATTTCTGTGGGTCTGGAGTCATTTATAAACCAGACAGCAGTTTCCCTCCTTAAAGGGTAATAATAAACCAGATGGTTTTTTTTATTACAATCATTCCATGATCATCATTAGACTCTTAATTCCAGATCATATGTTAAAATATTGAATGCAAATTCCACAATTTGCCCAGGCAGGATTACCTGGGAATCAATCTATTAGTGATAATATTGCCTCCCCTATTTCAGACTGCACATCAGATCTCCAAAGTATATAGAAATTTATTTTTATTTGGGCAATTCACTTTCATTCACACTCATCCTAATCGTGCTCACCTCAATTCTCCCACTATACCCACAAAATTATTTTTGGATATGAATGCAGACTGAAACTTATAATTATTACCATGACATTGCTTCTGAAATCAGGCCTGTATCATTAGCAATGCCTACAAACAAGGCCTGAGGGTTTTTAAAAAATATAATAGCTTAATATTTATTTGTTCATCTGTTAACATGATTGCCAGAGCATTACTTCTCATCATTGAAAATGATTGTGAACACATATGCCAATAATTCCTCACCACAAACTACAAACGATACACACTTCAGCCTGAATTTTCAGATTGGCATTAAAGTAGTTTACTCTGTTAATGATTAATGTAGCTCCAAACTAAGTGACAAGGGCAACATTGCAGTTTGAAAAGAATGAGTTGATTCCCACATTGTGTAATTCAAACAATTAAATAAAGTCAAACTTCTATTTATGTGAAAATGACATCAAACTGCAAGAGGAAGACTATATACTGGCAGTTTCCATAGAAACAAGGCTTCTGGACATGTCTGTCTCTTATGGCTCCTTATTCAATGGCTGTGTAGAACTTTGGAACATTATGAAATGCAAGTTCACATCATGCAGTTCTCTGCCAGCTCACAATACGTCCACTGCCTACATCTTCTAAAGATTTACATCTGAGAGCTAGTGCCAGTGAGGTATATCTCAGAGTGGTCACCTAGACACAGATGAGCTCCCTCTGGATGACCATGTTATCTGCAAATCACCAGAAGTCTTACGAAGCCCTGATCTTAGATGGGCCTTGAACCCCAGAGTTTAGCTGGCACATAGACGCCCAGCTTTCAACCATTTTATGTCTGAAAATGGGCTGAAACTCAATCTTAAGCCTTTGAATTGTAAAGCGGGTTATGTTATGCAATGTTTAAATCCTCAAAGAATTATTAAATCTCAAATAATTTAATCCCAGTTGCTTATTTTCCTATTTGTCACATATATGACAGTATAATTGTATAATAATCATAATGATAACAACAATAGGCTCAGTGGTTAGCACTGCTGCCTCACAGTGCCAGGGACTTTGATTCAATTCAGCCTCGGGCAACTGTCTGTATGGAGTTTGCACATTCTCACCTTGTCTGCCTAGGTTGCCTTGCACAGTTCAACGATGTGCAGGTTAGGTGGATTGGCCATGGGAAATTGCCCATAGAGTCCAGGGATGTGCAGGCTAGGTCGGTTAGCCATGGTAAATGCAGGGATACAAGGATACTGTGGGAGTGGTGGATCTGGGTGGGATGCTCTTCAGTGGGTCAGTGTGGACTCAATGGGCCAAATGGCCTGCTTCTGCAATGTAGGGATGCTATGAGTAAAAGGGAATAGACATAGAGACAGGGAGTCATAGAGATGTACAACACAGAAACAGACCCTTCCATCCAACTCGTCCATGCCAACCAGATATCCCAAACCAATCTAGTCCCACCTGCTAACACCCAGCCCATATCACTCTAAACTCTTCCTGTTCATATACCCATCCAGATGCCTTTTAAATGTTGTAATTGTATCAGCATCCACCACTTTCTCTGGCAGCTCATTCTATACACATACAACCCTCTGTGTGAAAAAGTTGCCCCTTAGGTCTCTTTTATATCTTTCTCCTCTCACCCTAAACCTATGCCCTCTAGTTCTGAAGTGCCCCACCCCAGGGAAGAGACTTTATCTATTTATCCTCTCCCTGTCCTCATGATTTTATTAAATATTACAGTCTACCACAATGTTCAAATATTCATGCTGTAAATAAATTATAATAGTGATGTGTTTACCCTCTTCATTAAGTTTCTATTACTTATGTGTTGTCACAATGATTTTAGGTGTGATGTTTTTGCATAGATTTTTTCAGGGATGTTGATGGCTTGAAGCTTCACTTGGTCAGGGCTTGTACTGTAGTTATGTGAACCTCTGTATTACCTGGAATGCTTGATTAACTGGCAAACTCCTGGTCCCATAGGTGCCAGTTCATAAAAAGTCACTGTATTTACATAATTTCATTTGAACCATCCAAATTATCTATTTAAAGAGAGCTTTGGAGGGTTCCAGGTGCAGTTCCCAGGAAATTCTTTCAATTCTGTGTCTCCATACTCAACTCCCATGTATGTTGTAATAGGAAACAGTTAGCAGAAAATCTAGGCCAATTAACCTACTGTGAGGTCTAGAAAGCATGTATTGATGGCAGAGTGCAAACTGTCATGTCACACATGACCCACAATGTTGCACAGTGTGTCTCTGTACTCTAAACTCCACCAACATGACTGATAGACTGTTGAGAGGGTCAGTTTGACACATCTTTTTTATGCACTATTTCCCTAGTTTTCTCTTGGACTGTCAGAGTCATTAAAATTGTGGGTGGTTGGAATCAATCCCATTGAATCACACTATAAAACATGACTGCTAATTAAAACTATTGCATTTGCGAAATTCCACAAATAGCTGTATTTACTGTATATAGCAAGTTAATAAAAATAAATGCTGTTTTCAATATAAAAGCAAAATCTACAATATTGTATAAAGAACTTCCAAACAAATCAGATTTACCCTGATTGAATATTGGTTATCAAGAATTTTTCCAAGATTTTTTGGAATCAAGGTACAGTTTGTATTGATGATGTCAACAATTAAGGAAGTCTTTTCTACTTGTCAGAAAACAGTTAGGTAGCATTTGTAATCAACTTACTGTTTGCTACCTATTGTGCAGCTGTTACCATAATTCTGTTAAAGATGAAGGACGAACAAAGGAACAAAAATTTCACTCGACAGGTTCACTATATCGATCCCAGATGAGAATGGCTTATCTTATGAAGACAGGTTGAGTAGTTCAGGCATATTCTGACTAGAGTTAGAGAAATGAGAGGAGATCTAATTGAGATATACCAGGTGGAAAAGGGGATTGGCAAAGTAGACGGAGAAAGGATGTATTCTCACATGGGGCAATCTAGAATGAGGTCATAATTTTAGGATAAGGGATAGCAGATTTAAAAGAGTTGAGGAGAAATTACTTCTCAAGTGGTCATGAATCGGTGGAATTGAGAGGCCCAGCATATACTGGATGTTGGGATAAGTAGTAAATTTGAGGAGCTCAATCGGGTAATCCAAGATGGAGGATGGGAAAAATTCTGGCTGTAACAGGCAGCTCCTTTTTTGAGGTATTTTAGTGTTTGGTGGTAATTTCCTCAAATTCCTGGAGCAACGACTACTGTTTTAAATGCTGTTGCATTGTTTTGGAACTTCGGAAAAAAGAAGTCAAAACAATAGCATTTTTAAAAGGGAGAGGAACAGACAAAGGAAACACATGGTGAGGTCAGTGCAAGAGAGAGAGAAAGAAACCCACACTGCTAACTGACACAGCAGTGAACCTGCACAGTTACTGTCTTTGCTTTTTGAATTCATGTATCGCTGGACATTGGACTGAGTCTAGGAAAATGAACAAACAGTGAAATTCACAATTGATCTTCGAGGACCCTGTTTGAGAGAGGTCACAGCACAGAAACAGATAAGTGAACAGTTTTAAGTACGGCCTTACTATAAGTCTGCAGTAGTGGGTAGAGTGGGTTCTTTCTTAGTTATATGCTGTATTGAGCTATGTCTCTTAATTAAAATTAAAAATATAAGCCATAAGTCTTAAGTTAGCCTGGAGCAGTGTTTTGTAGATGGGCTATTTTCTGGGTCTAAGATTGAAAGAAATAAAAATGGCCTTTAGTAGAGTGATACGCTCTTCTTGTTGGATGTGGGAGTTTAGGGAGTGTTTACGGGTTACTGAGGATTTATCTGCAATAAATGCAGTTAGTTGCAAATCCACTCAGGTCAAATGGATCGATTGGAGCAACAGATTGGAGCAATGAAGAATTTACAAGAGGGATGGGGTGTGATGGATGGCAGTTAATAGGAAGGGAGAAAAGCCGCAGATACAGTCACACAGATGGCTCTTCTCAAATGATGAAGTGAATCAATACTGTGACTGGAGTGTTATCAGCTTAGATTGGAAACTGGAAAGGGTTTGCCTTTGATTGCTGTATCTGTGCTGCTTTGACTGATGCCTATCAAGCAGCAGTTGGGCAGTGCAGTTAAGTGGGTTGTAAAGATTGGGTGAGGGCAAATTAGTATGTGCTTCTGACCACTGCCTAGCTTCCCTTCTAGGAAAGGTGCAAGGCTACACATTAGCTGGGCCTTGTGCTTGTCTGTTATTATCCACACATTGTAAAATGTCTTGGACCACAGACAACAGCCAAGAAGGGACCCACTGTAGTTCATTGTTCATCCCTATTTGTAACCCAGCCAACGCCAAATTATAAAATACCAGTTTAGTGGAGCTAACAATTAATTGATTGAATATGTGTCTAAATTCTGTAATTTATATCAGAAGCGAATACTGAAATTGCTGGAAAAGCTCAGTATCCATGAAATGAAATCAGAGTTAACGTTTCGTGTTGAGTGACCCGCCCTCAGAACTGATGGTAGCTAGGAAAATGTTGGTTTATATGCAGAAGATAGGGTGAGGGGAGGGGAGGAGGAGTAAAAGATAGGTGAGGATAGGGCCCAGAGAAAGAGAGAAGAGCAGTTAGACAGTCAAAGGGGTTGATGATGTTTTGACTGGGAGGGTGATTAGTTCTTAATGGGGGACTGTTCGTGGCTAACAATTTTGTTCTGTTCATCTCAGTAATTTGTATCAAAGATTTCAACCAATTTAACTGTACATTATTTTTGCATAAAATGATAGATACCCTGCAATACAATTTTGCAATGAAAACCATTTATTATTGTTTACCAATGACTACAATGTAAGCAAAAATATGGCATGAGTTATGTGGTGTATTTTAGCAGAAACATATGAGCTAATTATTGTTTAAAGTATTTTACAGATCCTTTTTTTATCATATTAGAACATGCTGTTTTCTCAAAACATGTTTTATATTATTTTTAGATTTATTACAGCCATAGATATATGCCGAAGAAGCATCAAAGTAAATTGTAGGGAAGCTGGGATTCATCCATCTGATTGATGTTAATCCGCAGGATGAATCAGTGATCTGAATCAATCTCACAATCATTTTGTCATGTTCGAAATGAACCTGCCTCCATCCCCTTATGAGCAATGCAACATAATTGGCTTAACTTATCACTTTATTAAACTAAATTCTTTTGGGGGTACACACACACACACACACACACACACACACACACACACACACACACACACACACACACTATATATATATATATATATATATATCTCAGCACTATACATTTCATTATTAGTAGCTAGGCCAAGTCCAGGATTTGATAAGTGGTCAGCATTGAGGAATTAAGAAAAGGTAAGTAGATGAAGGTGAAGTGCTTCACAGGACAAGTCTTTCCCTGATTTTGTCTGTAAAACACAGATTGGAGTCTCCAATTGCTAACCTATTATTTGTGGTCAGAGTCAAGGATGTACTTGCAGTCGCAGGAGCAAGGATAGGAATAATTAGGTATTGTTACTGTACCTCAGATGCTGGAAAGTGAAAGGTACCATTTGATTAAAGCTCTGAATGTCCTCATTGGGAAATTTGGATGAGACGCCAAGGCAAAATGATGAAACAAATAGGAAAGATGAACTAAATCAATATGCGAAGGACTTGGTAGGTTTGTAGATTGTATCAGCAAGTTAAGAGTCATAAAATCATAGAGATCTACAGCCAGGAAAAAGATTCTTCAGCCCATCATGTCCAGTTTAGTCACTACACCTGACGAAGGAGATCCGAAAGCTTGTGCTTCAAATAAATCTGTTGGATTATAACCTAGTGACTTCATCCACCCCAGTATTTCCACATCAAGTTAGGCATAAACAGTTGCCTAACTGTTTTTTGAGATTAGATTAGAGTCCACACTGTATGGAAACAGGCCCTTCAGCCCAACAAGTCCACATTGACCCTCCAAAGAGTAACCCACCCAGACCCGTTTCCCTCTGACTAATGCACCTAACACTATGGGCAATTTAGCATGGCCAGTTCACCTGACCTGCACACCTTTGGACTGTGGGAGGAAACCAGAGCACCCAGAGGAAACCCAAACTCCATACAGGCAGTCAGCTGAGGCTGGAATCGAACCTAGGTCCCTGGTGCTGTGAGGCAACAGTGCTAACCACTGAGCCACTGTGCCGCCCTCGTTCCCCCTTTCCAACACTTAGCCCATAGCCTTGCAAGCCTTGGTGCTGAGTAATGCAAGGACTTTGAGGTTGTGGGAAATATTTTCTGAAATAGAAGATTGTTCTACAAACCTTGGATTCAAAACATTGAGGCTGACCACATAAGATGACACATACGAATCTCGAAGAGGGAACAAAGCTTCAGAAGAACAACAGGAAAAGTGGCATTGATCAATCACAGAGGCGAGGAAAGGCCAAGGAAGAGACAAATCAGAAGCAGAAGGTGAGAGACCAGATTGACTCTCAGAAGTGCTAGTTGATATGAAAAATATCAGCCAATTGTTTTTCTTTCATTCAACTGTCACCATTTCCCATGCTGGGAATCTAACCCAAATTTCCAGAACATTACCTGAATCATTGGATTGCTAATCCAGCAACAATATCTCGACTCCATCACATCGCCACATACCATGAATAGATTGGCTGCCACGTTTCCCTTAAACACTGACTACTGGCTCAAACTGCATCATTATCTATGATGCACTTTGGACTGTGCTGAGGTCATGAAAAGCACTGCGTAAATGTAAGGTTTCTATTCTTTATTTTTGGGGCAGCACGGTGGCTCAGTGGTTAGCAGTGTTGCCTCGCAGTGCCGGGGATCCAGGTTCTATTCCACCCTTGACTGACTGTATGGAGTTTGCACATTTTCCCCATATCTGCGTGGGCTTCCTCTTGGTGCTCCGGTTTCCTCCCCCAATCCAAAGATGTGCAGATCAGGTGGATTGGCCATGTTAAATTGCCCATAGTGTTTGGGGATGTGTAGGCTAGGTGTAATAGCCATGGGAGGTACAGGGTTGCAGGAAGGGTTGGATGCTCTTCGGAGGGTTGGTGCAGACATGTTGGGCCAAATGGCCAACTTCCACACTCTTATGATTCTAAGGAACGCACAGAAAATATTTTTAAAACTACATGATCCTTAACATTTCAAGCAAGAAGAATTATAAGCAGTACTGTGATTGTGATTAAGTCAGTCAGTTAGACTTCATAGAATATGAGTTCCCTAAATGGGGCTGTTGATCTAGTCCAATCAGGAGCCTTAGTTTTCTTAAGAGGTTGAGTGTCAGAGATATGGACACTCTGGTGGCTGACCTGGTATAACACAGTACTATAGTTAAGGACTGTTCACGTGCAACTAAAGGCAACTTGGGAATTGGTTTCCAGCCTCTGCAGAGTTATTTCAGGAATGACCGGAAGTGACAAAAAATATAACAGAATATGTGTGACCATAGACAGAAATAATGCACTTCAGTGTAAATTCAATGTGGCATAATAGATAGGTATAATGCATTTCCTCTCTTATTTCTGCTCAGGTAATATCAGTTTGCAATGGGATAGAATTCCAAATTAATTGGCTATAACTGTAGAAAGTACCTCATGGTTATTGCTTGGGGGTTAAATGAAGTGTTTTGAAGGAAAATAACTAGGTCAGACATTTCTCTTGGGTTAATCCAGTGTGCATCAGAGAGCAGAGAATCCTGGATTGTTAATAGAAGATGGTTTGCTTTGGGCTGAGTTTACAACCAGGAATGTAAATATTGGCGGCCATTATCTTATTTATTTTTTGTTTCAGATAATCATGGATTAATTTAAGTTTGAATTTTTTTTCAGCAGTTTTGGGTGAGACCTAATTGGGGTTTGAAGCAGTGTATGGTTTTCCTCTTAGAAATGAGCATATAATTCAGGGAATCTTTACTTTGGTAGAAAGTTAACTTGGGTAACTCAGGTGAGGAGTGCTTGATTAGAAATTGGAAAGTTATTGAAGGATGAGAAAGTTTAAGCTTAATGAATAATCATATAAAAAGATTTCATACTTCATATGAATGAACTGGAACAATCAGTTGAGTGGAACTGAAAGAGAGATAGAAGGGTAACTTCTCTGAATGTGGAGCTGTAAAGAGATGTTTTTGGAATGTTGCTTGAAAATGTTGTTTTGCTGTGTGTCTTGAGATCTTTCTGTTGTCTATATTTAGAAAGAGAAAAAATAAAGAAACAAAAGAAATTGTGTATACAATGTATTCCTGCTTTGTTGTTTAAGAAAGGTTACAGCCTCAAGTAACTATCTTTCAGCAAATGACAACCACATTAAAGTATAAAACATTGATCTGTCAAGTCAGATTTCACTCTTTGATCTGACCTGTCAGTTGTAAATCAACTGGGATCAGATCACTGTAGTACAGAATGAGCCCTGTCTCTCAAATGATGCTGTATGTTAGCTCAGGCTAATATGTAAATGGCCACTAGTGGGTGCATGAGAGCTATTTACATGGGATTTCATCCTTTTCCCCTGATTTTTCCAGGAAGCAGCTTATTCTAACACAACCAAACTAAGTTTTAGAGGTCAATCTGTTATTGGAGTGAACTTGATATTGCAATTCTGTAACACAGAGTGAAACCACGACCAGTTAACATTTTCAAAGAAGGAAATTAAATTTGGAAATTTCAGGTATTAGCAAAAGAATCAGTGGAGCTGTGGTTTATTTTTGAATGTGGTATTACGCTCTAGAATGCAGATGGAAACAGGTTCAATTGTACCTTTCAATGGGACAACTTCATGAAATTTTCTCATCTGTACACTGTCCCTTGGCAACATGAGCCAAAGTCACAGAATTAATGTTCATATGTACGCTCACAACACTGAGCTCTGCCTCATCACCACCTCTCTCTCATCTGCTCCACCTTTGCAAAATTATCCAACATTCCAGTTCTAGATGAGTGAAAATTAAATTAAATCCCAATTAAACATTAGGAATCCTGAGGCCATTGCTTTCTATTATTGATCCCAACTCCATCCCTTAGTCATGTGTTGCTGGAAAAGCGCAGCAGGCCAGGCAGCATCCAAGGAACAGGAAATTCGACGTTTCGGGGGGAGGAAGAGAGCTTCTTCAAGGAAGGCATCCTTGCAAGAGGATTCACAGTAGGTTAAAATCTTCGAGGAGAAAGTGAGGTCTGCAGATGCTGGAGATCAGAGCTGAAGGGAGCCCGAAACGTCGAATTTCCTGTTCCTTGGATGCTGCCTGGCCTGTTAATATAGAGACCCAGATAATGTTCTGGTGACCTGGGTTTGAATCCTGTCGTGGCAGATAGTGGAATTTGAATTCAATAAATATCTAGAATTAAGAGTGTAATGATGACCATGAATCAATTGCTGGAAAAACCCATTTGTTTCTCTAATGTCCTTGAGGGAAACAAACTGTCATGTGTCACCTGACCCATGGCAACGTTGTTGACTCTTAATTGCCCTCTGGGAAATAAATGCAGCCTAGCTAGTGGCACCCTCATCCTGTCAATGAATAATTTAAAAAAAGTGCTTCCTAACATTGCTACTGAATTGTTTGGCCTGATTCTCAGACTGTACCCCCTACTCCTAGAATGTCGGTGCAGTGGAAATAGTTTGTCTCGATCTATCCTGTTTTTTTCCTGTTAATAATTTGAAGACTTTGATCAGATCACACCTTAGCCTTCTTAATTCTGCAGAAAACAGGCCTAATTTCTCCTCATAATTTACTGTCCTGCATCTGCACGGATGCTGCCATCTCTTAGCTCTGAAGTACAATAACTCCTAATGTGTAAGAGTCAGAGTAATTTGTTAATAACATTAGTGAAAGAGCTAAGGATATCAGTCAAGGTAAATGTTAGCGCATGCACTTCTTTTTTTTGCATTAAAATATAATTCACTGCCTTTACGTACCAGATCTTTTATTTGGGCACTTTGTGGGCGGCACGGTGGCACTGGTGGGCGGCACGGTGGCACAGTGGTTAGCACTGCTGCCTCACAGCACCTGTAGACCCGGGTTCAATTCCCGACTCAGGCGACTGACTGTGTGGAGTTTGCACGTTCTCCCCGTGTCTGCGTGGGTTTCCTCCGGGTGCTCCGGTTTCCTCCCACAGTCCAAAGATGTGCGGGTCAGGTGAATTGGCCATGCTAAATTGCCCGTAGTGTTAGGTAAGGGATAAATGTAGGGGTATGGGTGGGTTGCGCTTCGGCGGGTCGGTGTGGACTTGTTGGGCCGAAGGGCCTGTTTCCACACTGTAAGTCTAATCTAATCTAATTTTCAGCTCTCTATATTAACAGTCTAGTGATAATATCCCACGCCATCACTTCCCCACTTCTACGCACAAAGATTGGCAGATGGCAGTGGATGTTGAATCAGTTGTTAGTTCTAAATCTGAGGTGGATGATTGTTTTATAAAGAGGAGATATGGGCCCAAGGCAGGAAGCTGGAATTTGGTCACAAATCAGCCATGATCTTACAGAATGGTACCACAAGCTCAAGGGGCTGAATGGCCTAGACCAGTTACGATATTCCTAAATGAAACCATTAAATAACTTTGGTTGGAGTTTTCACTTTTTTCAAGGTTTAATATTTAATGGCATTATATTCATGTGGGAGTTGGGCACAGCCATAAAGACTTGCATTCGTGACTTATCCCTAATTGCCCTGGAGATGTTGCTGGTGAATGCCTTCTTGAACCAGTCAGTCCAACCATAGTGATGTTTGGAAGGGGATTGGCTGCTTTATGTTGGCAGAATCGAAAATCTCACTGCAAGCTCACAAGCATTTTTTTCTCTAACTTTATTACTTGGAACTGAATCACAAAATAAGACTTAAAAAGACATGTTTTAAAATATGAAAAGTAAATTAGAATTGTTTTATGTACTGAATCCAGACACAGGTCAATTATGTATCGCAACATAACTTGTACTAATTACTGATCAATAATTCATATAGTGAAGGTATTCTTCAAATTATCCCTTCCTGTCTTCTTTCAATTTGAATTCAAAAGGTGGGTGAATAAATGTGAATATATTTGACGAGAATGTCACTTGACCCACCATGCCAGAACCAAGAAATAATAGGTGTACTTAACAATAAGAAGGTTCAGGCAGACATTTCCTATTAAAGGTCTGGTCAGGTTTAATTACTGTAACATGGATGAAGAAACAAATACAAGCACAACTATAGGATCAACACATATATGGGAACACCATCCCCTACAGGTTCTCCTCCAAGCATCTCGCATCCTGACTTGAAAATATATCATTGCTCCTTCAGTGTCACTGTGTCAAAATCCTGTAACTCCCTCTCTAAGAGTAGGACTGGTGAGTCTTACGTCAGTGGTAGAGAGATTATTGGAGAAGATTCCAAGGGATTGGATTTACTTACATGTGGAGAATTGTGAGCTTATTAGTGATAGGCAGTATTGATTTGTGAGAGGAAGGTCATGTCTCACAAATTTGATTGAGTTTTTTGAGGGAGTGACAAAAATGATTGATGAGGTCAGGTTTGTAGATGTTGTCTCTATGGCAGGCCTTTGACAAGATCCCTCATGGCAGGTTGATACAAAAGGTGACTGCCTCCTTCCATGGAGATGACAGTAATTTGAGTTGGGTTGCAAATCATCAGCCAATTCAACATACTTTGCAGATAAACTGGGACATCCAATGTGACCAGTTAATGATTGGCAGTGAGATCTCTGGCTCCTACTTCAATCTATACCTGAGGGAATTAAAACCAGCTGTAACACCAAAATTGCTATCCTGACTAAGATTAGCTCATTTAGTATGGACCAAGGATGAAGGTCTGTACACAGGATTGTGGTGGTGGGGTGAGGGGGGGGTGGTATCCCTTCATGCTGTGGAGATTTGTTGGTTTCACTAGAGAGTTTGCATTATTCCCATAAATGGAGTCATACCTTTTTGAACTCCAGAAAGAAAACCAACAGAGAAAACACGTGTAAATCCGACATCAAGGCAGACCAAAAAGAGAGAAAGAGAAAAAGAACAAGTAGCCGACAAAGGATGTGAGAAAAAGAGAATGAGGAATAGAAGACAAAAACATGTCAATTATTGTAAAGGATAGGAGGGAATACATTAATGTCACATCCATCCACTGCTGTCTCTGTGAGTGATGAGGCTTGCTGCTTTTGGCCATGTTAATGTTTTTTCTTGTGAATGTACATCTCAGATATAAAGCTTGTAATTGGAAAAACTCGCACCTAGGATATGCCCAATGTTGACAGCGCTGTCTAAATATAATGTCTTCCAATTATCCACTGTTGGCAGAAAACCTCTTCGCTGATTGATGAAGGAGACTGTACTTTGTTGAACTGAGTTTATAGAGACTGACTGACTCAAGCTAATTAGATTCTCACATCCAACTGACTGAAAAATAATCAATGCTTCCTTTAGCCATATTTCTGTGTTACCTAGATACCTATTAAATTTGATGCATGCTAATAAAAACTGCATTTGTGTCTTTTATTGCAAGCTTGTTACAAATTGTGTTATACACACTGTTATCTACGTCCTTAAAGGAATAATTTAAAACGAAAAGAGGGAAGATCAACATTCATGCAGCACCTTTCACAACCAGCAGACATCCCAATGCTTTATAATCAATGACATACTTTTTGACATGTAGTCGCCACTGTAATGTAGGAAACACAGCACAGCAAGCTGTCACAAACAGCAATCTGACAATGACGTTTTTTTTAATAGGTATTCAGTAATACTAATTGTGAAATAAATATTAACCAGGGCAGCAGAAGCCCTGGGCTTCATTTAAATTTTGTCATGGAATCATAGAATCCCTACAGTGTGGAAGCAGGCCATTCAGTCCATCAAATCCACACTGACCCTCTGAACAGCACCCTACCCAGACCCACCCCTCTACTCTATAATTCTGCATTTCTCAATGCCAATCCACCTCACTTATACATCCCTGAACACTATGGGCAATTTAGCATGGCCAATCCACAAAATTGCATATCTTTGAACAGCGGGACAAAACTAGAGCACCCAGAGGAAACCCACGCAGACACAGGGACAGTATGCAAATTCCACATAGACAATCGGCCAAGGGTGGAATCAAACCCAGGTCAAGAGTACTGTGAGGCAGCAGTGCTAACCACTGAGCCAATGTGCCATCCCTTTGCATCTACCTTGAAAAATCTAAGAGGTCCTTGGTTTTAACACTTCATCCGAATGGCAGCCCTTCCAAAAATGCAGCAATCCCCTCAGTGCTCCACTAAATTTTCAGATTAAATTTGTGTACTCAAAGCTGCCTTTTGTACAGTCTCTGTTCACTCCTACAAAGAGGATTCCATCTTATTCTTTTCTTTGGCCATGACTTTGGTGTGTGGCAGGAGGCACATAGACATACGACAGATGCTCTGAAGAAGGGTCACTGGACCTGAAACATTAAAACTGCTTTGTCTGCACAGGTGCTGTCAGAGCTGCTGAGTCTTTCCAGCAATTTCTGTTTTTGCTTCAGGTTTCTGGCACAGTTCTTTGCTCTATTTTAGTATTTTGATACAGATGGTTGGTTCCATTTAGTCAAGGACATTGGTAAACCAATCGCAATATCTCAAAAATCTCTCGCTTTCTGGCGACTTCCTTTTTCTGGATACCAGTTTTTTATTTATAATTTGAATTATCCTGAACTCAAATTCTCTTTAGTTATTTAAAGCCATGTTTAACTAGAGAATGGGTCCCTTTGGCCTATACATTAATGACCCTATTAGTGGACCTCGTCCTTTTAAACCTATAAAAAGGGGAGGGTTCAGCACTATTAGATAGGATTCCTTTCTTCAGATATGGCAGTTTCCAGAAAATTACTCTCTGCAAAATGTTAAAAAGAACTACTGATGAAGGCTTAGACTCTGATTCTGACCCTACAATTGTAATTGGCTAATACTATAGACACCACTTGACATTTCTGCTTTAATTCAGAATAATTCAGAAGGTACCAATCAAGACTTTTCAATTCCCTTTTTGCCTATGTTAACGCAGCTCAAGTCTGAGGACTGACACTAATTTTCAAACACAATATTACGTAAAAGAAAAAACAAGAATTAAAACAGAGTCCAGTAAATGTGTGAGAGGTGTTCAAAGATGTGCAGTTTGGTGGATTGGCCATGCAAAATTGCCCATAGTGTTCAGGGCTGTGTAAATGAGGTGGATTGGCATTGGGAAATGCAAGGTAATTGGTAGAGGGTGGGTCTGGGTGGGGTGCTCTTCAGAGGGTCGGTGTGGATTCGATGGACTGAATGGCCTGCTTCCACATTGTAGGGATTCTATGATTCCATGACAAAATTTAAATGAAGCCCAGGGATTCTGCCCAAAACGTCGATTCCTGCTCCTCGGATGCTGCCTGGCCTGCTGTGTTTTTCCAGCATCACATTTTTCAACTCTGGTCTCCAGCATCTGCAGTCCTCACTTTCTCCGGGGATTCTGCTGCCCTGGTCAAAATATCTATCCAAGTCAAGTTACAACGCAATAACAAGAAATATTGCAAGCGTTTTCTGAAATAACTTTTTTGTCTTACATACCAGAGCAAGTATAGAGGCTTGGAAAACAGGACATGGTGTTACGATAATGTTATAAACCACATATAGTTAGAAGAAAACTGCATTGCCTGGTTAAAATTGCCCTTTGAAGGTCATACTGGTTTGTTTTGTTACTCTGCAAATCTTCACACTCTGCCTCCAACAAGCTCCATCTAAGTGGGTCATTTGACAGAGTTCCAGTTGCTGCAGACATGAGGTGAGATGGTATTCTCCGCTCCAGACCAACATTTGAGATATAAAAGTGCCATTAATGAAAATGGATCCAACTCATTGACATTGGGGCAGCACAGTGGCTCAATCGTTAGCACTGTTCCCTCACAGTGCCAGGGACCTGGATTCAATTTCAGCCTCAGCCGACTGTTTGTGTGGAGTTTGTACATTCGCCTGTATCTGCATGGGTTTTGTCCGGTTTCCTTCCGCAGTCCAAAGATCTGCAGGTTAGGGTGATTGTCCATGCTAAATTGCCCCATAGTGTTTAGGGGTGTGTAAGTCAGGGGTAAATGTAGAGTGCTCGAGTAGGAAAATGGGTCTGGGTGGGATACCATTTGGAGAGTCAGTGTGGATTTGTTGGGCCGAAGGGCCTGTTTCCAGGCTGTAGGGATTCTATATAAATTATTCTAACCTGCTGAGAACCAGGCTTCACCAGGTTTGTATGGTCAGATAGGCTTTAAGTGTAGAGTTCATTATTCTCAGATTTAAGTTCAAGATCAAATAGCCTGACTTGGCATTTTTTCTGACAAGTGGAGTTTTTAAAATTGTTCTTCTGAAAGATTCATTCCAGTTAAATGGTGACTTACCTGCTTGGGAAATATCTCCAACTCTCATAAAAGTAGTATTCATGGAATTGTAGAGGGAATATTGTAACCCCTGGGTGTTAAATCTGAAAGAAACAAAGCACAGCAGGTTTGGTAGCATCTGTGGAGAGAAATCACAATTAATGGCAGAACTGTTCTGAGGAAGGGTCACCGGACCTGATGAAGGGCTTTTGCCTGAAACATCGATTTTCCTAATCTTCGGGTGCTGCCTGACCTGCTGTGCTTTTCCAGCACCACTCTAATCTAGACACCAGACCTGAAACGTTAAATCTGATTTCTCTTCACAGCTACTGTCAGACCTGCTGAGCTTTTCCAGCAATATCTGGTTTTGTTACTGTTTTACAGTTCTTTTGTTTTTTAAATCTGAAAAAGTTGGGTGGGAACTGATGTGGTCGACTGGAATCACAAAGAAGACAGGCAAGTGAAGGGCTCAGAGGCTCCAGATTACCTGTGTCTCACTCTGCAAAGTATAATCTATGTTTCCTTGCATCTTCATCCACGTTGTAAATGTATAATGGAAATGAAGAATAGCTGCAACCTGGAGTGGGTGATGTGTTTATTTGTTGTCGGAGAACACGTGCTCTATTTGTGATTGATATAAGGCCTTGCCATTGGAATCATAAAATCCTTACTGTCTGGAAGCAGACCATCTGGCCTATTGAGACCATACTGACCCACTGAGGAACATCAAATGCAGACCCAGCCCCATTATCCAATTCCCCCTAATCTTGCATTTCCCACAAGTACTCCACCAGGCCTATACTTCCCTGGTTACTATGTGGCAATTTAGCAAGGCCAATCCACCTAATGTGAACATCTTTGTACTGGGGGGGGAAACCAGAGCATTCAAACTTAATCAGGCATTTACATCAAACAGGTTAAAGATATTTGTAATCATAGGTTTCTGTATGTGAGCCACAGGTTGAATACAAATCCTAGCCACAGGCGATCTTGACCATATTACAAATTGATCACTGTCATCTTTGTGAAACAGTAGCAGTGTGATTCTGATTAAATCAGAACCATGATTTAAAGTTGATTGTAGTGTTATCCATTATCCCTGACTTTCTTTTCTGCAATTGTCCATTTCCTTTCGCTTTTTTTGTATCCTGATATTCAGAACATATAACTTCTGTCAGCATGAAGTGATATTTTGATTTGTCTCAGTTCAGTAACTTCCACTGCCACAAGGGAGCAGTTTGGTTCTATAACTTGGTGCACTATCCAATGTTAATGTATAAATCTTGTCTCCTGGAAATGAACTTAAGAAACCCTGAGATTATGCTGTGGTTTTTATAAATGCTGGCATTTTGTAATAATTTTGTAGCAGGTGAAAATTGCAGCTTTTGAAAGGTAATTTAACAAGTAGCCCACTTTGTTTCCAATAATAAGATTGCTGAAATGGAAAGACTTGTTTCAAGGATTGCAGTTATTGTAGTTTTGTTTCTTTCAAGGTCAGATTAATGGCTACTGGTTCTTGAGGTGTTGAACCTTTATGTAGACTGGATTCATGTTAAGTGCCAATGTATTTCTCCGAGAAACTGAAACAATATTGTGTGTTAAGGATGTATAGCTTTGCTCAGCTTCTGCACATTGATGCCTTATTACCTGGTGATCAGTTGATGAATTTCAAATGCTTGTCACCCTAGTCAGCATTCTGCTATGTCATCACATTATCCACAATGGAAACAGGCTGCTTATTACCAAAAAATACTCAAGGTTAAATTAAGGGGTGACTACGTGAGTCTGAATGACTGGAAATTGGAGTTGAAGGGTGATGTAGCAGTAATGTCATTGGGCTAATAGTCCAGAGCCTAAGCCTTATGTTCTGAGGGCATGGGTTTGAATCCGCACATGGCATCTGGTGAAACTTGAATTCAATAAAAACCTGGAATAAATAGTTAGCCAAATGACAACTAAACAATCACTGTCAATTGTTGGAAAATCCTAAACAGAAATTGCTGGAGAAACTCGGCTGGTCAGTGGGATGGAAGAGAGTTAACATTTCAAATCCAGTGATCCTTCCTCAGGATTGTGAGTAACTGGACACAAGCCAAATTGGGGGAGAGGTAGGTGGCGATAGAATCCAAAATGAGACATGAAAGAGGTAGGGAAACAAGGAGATTATGGATAGCAGGTTGGGACAAATGAAAAACTGAATAAGAACTCATAAGAGCTCAGAGTGAGAAAATGGGTTACGTTTAATACAGTCACCCATTCCCACATACTCCATGCCCATTATCACATTATATGGAATAAAAAACTGAAAAAACTGCAAATGCTGTAAATCAGAAACAAAAATAGCAATTGATGGAAAAGCTCAGCAGATTGGGAGAGTAGAGGAAAATCAGAGTTAATGTTTCAGGTTGAGTGTTCTGAGGAAGGGTCACTGGACCAGAAATGTTAACTCTGATTTCTCTGTACAGATGGTGTGCAGAGTCATAGAGATGTACAGCACAAAAACAGACCCTTCTGTCTAACTCGTCTATGCTGTCCAGGTACCCTAAATTAATGTAGTCCCATTTACCAGCACTTGGCCTATATCCCTCTGGACGCTTCCTATTCATGTTCTCATCCAGATGCCTTTTAAATGTTGTAATTGTACCAGCCTCCATTACTTCCTCTGGCAGCTCATTCCATACACACACCACCCTCTGCTTGAAAAAGTTGCCCCTTAGGTCCCCTTTAAATTTTCACCCTAAAACTATGCCCCTCGTTCTGAACTCTCCCACCTCGGGGAAAAGACCTTAGCTATATACCCTGTCCATGCCCCTCATGATTTTAATAAACCTCTATAAGGTCACCCCCTCAGCCTCTGACACTCTGGGGAAAACAGTGCCAACCTTTCCAGCAATGTCTGTTTTAGTATTACATTATATGGGTTGTATTCAGTGCTGCTAACCCATTTTCTTTCTCTTGGTTCTTACTATCTCTTATTCAGCATTTATTATGTCCTGCTCTGTTATCCATAATCTTGGTTACCTACCCCTTTCATACCTTTCTCGGGCCTCCATCTCCTCCTACCTCTCACCTGTCTCTTCCCCAACCCACCCCATCCCATGCAACCAAAACACCAGACCTAAAACATTAACTCTGCCTACTTCCCACGGATGCTG